>NC_090065.1:2689824-2768389 GCF_038355195.1 Osmerus mordax
GCTGACAGTGGGCTGCTGACAGACCTCCAGGGACAGGGCAGGTTTAACTACCACATCTGCCGTCTCCCCACGGTTGGTTCTGAGCTATGTGGTGGTAAGATCAACACGCTGTTCTGCGAGGTAGCTTACTGCGACCAGATCTGGAAGGAAGCCTGTCTGGTGTCTGTTGTGGATTGCTGAAGAGCGCGAGACTTCAGTCCTCGTACGTTCCGTATCGTGGGACCCAGATGTGTTTGGTATTCTTGTTAGGGAAAATGTCAAATAAGGAAGGGTGTTTCAGTTTAAGTGTTTTGTTTTGTACGACAGAGACCCTTAACCCTCACATGCCTTTTCTGTTAAAAAACAAAACAAAAAAAAAACATAGTCCATTGAAGATGGTAAATACGTTCTTCTCAACACAAATCCTGATATCTTGAATATCTGGAAATCATTTCAGTTGTACTTCCAGAACCTGCAGGGCACAGCCGGCACGTCAGCTTGTGTTCTGGTGTTTACGTGCCGGGCCCTCGTAAAATTAGAGAGAACGACCGTCAGAATCTGTGTCTTCAAAGTGTCGCGTGGGTGAATGTTTCCACTAAACACCAGGATACTATACCAGAGAAACAATTGAACACAGACCTGCTCTCTATCATCTCTATTCCCTTACAACCCCTCCCTCCCTCCCTCTCTCTCTCTCTCTCTCTCTCTCTCTCTCTCTCTCTCTCTCTCTCTCTCTCTCTCTCTCTCTCCTCTCTCTCTCTCTCTCTCTCTCTCTCTCTCTCTCTCTCTCTCTCTCTCTCTCTCTCTCTCTCCTCTCTCTCTCGTCCCTCTCTCTCTCTCTCTCTCCCTCTCCTCTCTGTCCTCTCCCTCTCTCTTCTCTCTGTCCCCTCTCTCTGTCCCTCCTCCCTCCTCCTGTGTCTCTGTTTATTCAGCAGTATTTTCTTATGCATTTAAGGCAGTGACCTCTTCTGAAAACTAGCTTTTCTCTTCAAGGACCTTCTACTTACAAGTAGTGGTTTGTTACACAAATGTTATCCCTAAAATCTTATTTAATACATCCATGATCAACTTTACAGAGTAGCCACAGAAACATAGCTGTGAGTATGCCTTCAAAATGCTCTTTGTTGTGGTAAAAACCACCCTGCTGTAATGGCACAACAACACAAGTGATTGTGTCCACTGGCGGTGCAGAAGCAGAAAAATGACGGGGTTTTGTTTGGCTCGGCTCCCCGCCCCAGCAACGCTGTCTCTCCGACAGGACCAGGGCCGTGGCTTTGTGATGATAATGGAAGCTAATTTGACTTGGATGATGATCCATCAGGAGCCGTGGATGCCTTGCTGCTTCCAGGAGACATTACTGACCTGAAATGGGAACTATTACTGCAAAAGCGTCATCAGTCACTTAAATGTTGTTTCGTTTTTTTATGTGAGAGAGAGAGGGAGAGAGAGAGGGAGAGAGAGAGGGAGAGAGAGAGAGAGAGGGAGAGAGAGAGAGAGAGAGAGAGAGAGGAGAGAGAGAGAGAGAGAGAGAGAGAGAGGAGAGAGAGAGAGGAGAGAGAGAGAGAGAGAGAGAGAGGGGTTGTGAGGGAATAGAGATGATAGAGAGAGGGAGACAGAGAAAACAAGGCAGGGGATACAAAGAGAGAGAGGGGGATTGAGAGAGACGGGAAACGTATTGAGAGAGGGGGAGGGGGTGACAGAGAGGGAGGGGAGGAATAGAGTGAGAGGAGAGAGAGAACGATGGAGAAACAAAACTGCTTATATGATCGCACAGGTTTGATTCCTCTTCCCTTCCACTCAGCCTCCTCTGATCCTCCTCAGGACCGGCTCGCTCCTCTAACCCCTCCTCAGACCGGCTCGCTCCTCTGACCCTCCTCAGACCGGCTCGCTCCTCTGACCCTCCTCAGACCGGCTCGCTCCTCTGACCCTCCTCAGACCGGCTCGCTCCTCTGACCCTCCTCAGACCGGCTCGCTTCTCTGACCCTCCTCAGACTGGCTCGCTCCTCTGACCCTCCTCAGACCGGCTCGCTCCTCTGATCCTCCTCAGGACCGGGCTCGCTCCTCTAACCCCTCCTCAGACCGGCTCGCTCCTCTGACCCTCCTCAGACCGGCTCGCTCCTCTGACCCTCCTCAGACCGGCTCGCTCCTCTGACCCTCCTCAGACCGGCTCGCTCCTCTGACCCTCCTCAGACCGGCTCGCTCCTCTGACCCTCCTCAGACCGACTCGCTCCTCTGACCCTCCTCAGACCGGCTCGCTCCTCTGACCCTCCTCAGACCGGCTCGCTCCTCTGACCCTCCTCAGACCGGCTGTTCCGCCCTCTGACCCTCCTCAGACCGGCTCGCTCCTCTGACCCTCCTCAGACCGGCTGTTCCGCTCCTCTGACCCTCCTCAGACCGACTCGCTCCTCTGACCCTCCTCAGACCGGCTCGCTCCTCTGACCCTCCTCAGACCGGCTCGCTCCTCTAACCCTCCTCAGACTGGCTCGTACCACAGCTTCGTCTGAAGGGCTGGTGTGAGGGGTTGGATTCACACTCAGACCACTTCATCGATCCCAGAAAGAGAAATTCACCTTCAGCTCAGTCCCGTACACGTCCATGATAACAGAACTGATGTAGGGGAAGGGCAGACAGACTGAAAACGCTACGCATTTTACCCCGCACACAGGTCAGAACCAGTTTACCCATTTACATTTAATCATTTAGCAGACGCTCTTATCCAGAGCGACTTACAGTAAGTTCAGGGACATTCTCCCGAGGCAAGTAGGGTGAAGTGCCTTGCCCAAGGACACAACCTCATTTTATATGGCCGGGAATCGAACCGGCAACCTTCTGATTCATAGCCCGATTCCGTAACCGCTCAGCCATCTGGGTCCCTGTCCATCTGAGACACTACACATTTCACACACACACAGGTCAGAACCAGTTTACCCCAACTGAGAAGAGACCGTACAGGACCTCTGCAAGGTCGCGGTCTGAAACCTCTTCAAGAGTGGGTGCCGTCGACAATGAGCAAATTGGGATGATTACGTTGAGATACTCTTCTGCCCTTAAGAGGCCTCGTTGCCTGGTTACAGATCCGGCAGGTGATTGGCTGAGCTGAGTGACTGTGACCGGCGGAGAGGTGGTGATTAGTGTGATTGCGTGCTGGGGTAGCGGTCGCCAGGATCATAATCATATTGTGAAGTCTCAAGATAGATTGCTGTAAGTGGCCCCACTCTGACAGCAACGATCGCTCCAGTGACTGATTGAATGATGGGAGGAGATGGATTGGCTCTGTGTTGTGTGTGTGTGTGTGTGTGTCGTCAACCATGCTATACCCTGCCCTCTGGTATGCCCCCCACCCCCTCATTCCACCCGTACACACCCCCACACATCCACCTCCGCCTAAAACCCCCCACCCTTCACACTGCGACAGCAGCCCAGTCGATCATACCTCTGACAGCCCAGCCTTATGTGCAGGGGGGGTGGGGGGAGGGGTTTGGCCAATCAGATTGAGAGTGAGGCAGTGTTAATGTGGATAAGATCTGGTGTTCACATGACCCGGCTGTGTCTATGCCGGCTGTGTCTCTGTCGGCTGTGTCTCTGTCGGCTGTGTCTCTGTCGGTTGTGTCTCTGCCGGCTGTGTCTCTGCCGGCTGTTGTCTCTGTCAGCTGTGTCTCTGTTCAGTCACGCTGGGGCGAGGGGGGCCGCACAAAAGATTGACACTCGGCCGAGGAATTGACTTCCAATGCAGGAAGCCTGTGTTATGTGTTCGTTTAGGCCCGATTAGGGTTCGATGAAGGAAGCGGTGCACCAAAGGCTGCTGTTACATTGATTCGATTGATTGATTGATTGATGATTTATTGGCCTCGAATGTTTCTTGCGTCGCAGAATTCGCTTTTTCAGTATCGTAGAGAAGACATATTTGATGGAAGAAACGGCAAACATTTTCCAGAACATTATGATCCCAGAAGATGATAGAAAACGTTCACATGACCTCCGTCAACAATCACAGAAGACAACTTTTGCTAGAATTTTCAAAGCCTTTGTACATTTTCTCTGGAGTATTTACAAGGTAGATCTTGTGTTGGGTACAGTATTTCACAGTTTTGTGTTCTACTTTTACAGAATCCATTAAAACTGGGGAATTCACAAGGTCATAATGTACAGTTCGATTTTTTTCCTTATTTTGTAAGACTCTGAAAACCCCTTCTACCTACTCTTCCTCATAAAAATCCAGACAGAGTCGCTCATGTAGGAAGTGCAGTTCAATTTATCTCCCTGTAACCTGGTATCCATTGATGCAAATGCTTGTAAAGTATGAAATTGGCCAGAAATTAAAAGCCAGCTTACATCCCTGAATACATGTCCAGTTGCTACCGGTGGCGCCACTGACTGAAATCGAAACCCACTTAACCGTCGCTGTCTAACGGCGCAATTTATAGTCTGTGTGATTGTAAATATCAGACATTATTTATATTACTGTCTCTGGTGTTCCTCCTTGTCTCGAACAGTACCCTCTGAATGCAGGTGGAGATGCATTGTAAACAGGTTTGGGAGGGAAGCTAATTCAAATAAACCTATTAGGTGGATGAATTTAGATGCATGTGTGCATGTATGTGCGTGTGTTTGTGCGTGTGTGTGTGCGTGCGTGTGTGTGTGTGGCCCATGCCGACACCCAGCACCGTGACTCCAACACAGCGCTACGTTGCTGTAACTGCAGTGTGATGTGATGCGTCTCTTGTTGCCTAACCAGACCCTGCTCTGGTGTCTGCTTGTTCCTGTGGCGACAGACACCGGCTGTATTTACGGTTGTGACGGAGGAAGAGAGATTTAGAGGCAGGTCGTCTCGGTGGATATTTAGAGGCAGGTCGTCTCGGTGGCTCAGCTGAACCAGAAACACAACAACCTCAGAACGATGGTTCATATACAGTCTGGATTTATGACCTTGTGATTCATATCAGGTCAGATCTGAGTCTGCACAGGAGCCGGTACCCGAGTGTAGTGTGTGTGTAGCGTGTGTGTGTGTAGTGTGGGTCTAGCGTGTGTGTAATGTGTCTGTGTGTGTTCCTACTCTCCTATGCCTCCAGCAGTATTTCCTCGTAGTGAGCAAAGATCTGCATTCCTTTTGTGTTTACACACAGATGTAGCATGGCAGCATCTGTTGGCGTTTCGCCAGTACTACTAGTGCCCTCTGGGACAGAAGTGTGTGTGCTTCTGCATGAGAACGTGTGTCAGAGCTGTGTGTGTGTGTGTGTGAGAGAGACAGCTTGAGGAGTAGAGTGGGAGTCTGAATTGACCCGGGTCATGGACACAAGCTAGCTCCATTAGCGCGAGGCTTCATCCTGTCACGCTGAGGGGGGCGGGTAGAAAAACTGCTGAATACTTTATTCTTCCCTTCGTTTGACACCAACACTATTCCCCCATAAAACAATGAAACTGCCAGTGAGGTTTCTATCGAAACACCACTAATGTTTTAGGTTTGAGTAGCTAAGTGGTATGATTCCGTATCGATTCAGATCGTACTGGGGGAAAAAAAAAAAGCCGGGAATCAATACAGTGCAGACGAATCATTCTCTCAAGGTAATCCCAGGTAATCCTTTACGATCCCCGATGAGGCTAATGACGGTGTAATGTGGCCGTACGCAAAGACCACAGAATGCCCTGCAGGCCCTCTTAATCTCTGCACACCATCAACAGACTTCGTCGAAGCCTTGATGAAGTCAAACTGTAGCGCTGCTGTTTCACTTAAAGGACCGGGGTGGGTTGGTTAGCTGTACACAACAGCGTTAGCCCTTAGCGAGGACGCCAGATTCTGTGTGGGATGTTTCAAGGCCCCCGAATCAATAGAAGTGGATTGTCTGGTTTCTCAGCTGCTTTTTCACCCTGTGAAGTTGGAAGTCCAATCAGATGCTCTCTCTCTTCTTCTGAGGAAGCAAGGCCTGCTTCCCCATTGGATGAAATCCTAGCGGAACCCACTTCAGTGAAGGCTGCTGTTGGGAGGGTAGGATTATTGTCAAAACTTGCTGGTTTTTACCATTCATATCTGATGGTGAGAACATGTTTATATAACGTTGTCATCTGCAAAGCAGTCGCATCGACAGTAGGGCTCTTAATACCGTGTGTAGACTGTCGCTGAAGTCTACTAATCTTTCTTAATTAAATGTTTAATTAAAGTGGTGGATTTTAATTAAGTCGATTATTTTATTAGAAATTCGCATTACAGATTATTCGCTGAAGTAGAAGATAGTACCATATCCTTATAGAATATATCCCTATAAAACAAATCTGCATAAAAATGATCAAAAGAAATTAGTTAAATTCCAACCAATCAGATAGTGGAAATACCTTTGGGTTCTAGATAGTGTGCTGTTATTTTATAGAACAACAAGATTGATGAAGATCAATTGAATACTGATTGTCTAAGACTTTGTCGTTGTCTAATATGGATTGCATATATAGGCTCAAATATATACAGGCTGCTGTATCTATGTCTACTTGTAGACTGCTAGTAAGACCCTACGATGCTAGCAGTGGCTCCTCCACACAGGCCCAACACCTCAGGAGGGCCCCAAAACATCCAGGCCCTCCTCCTCTTCACTCTACAGTAGGGCTCGTAATACAGTGTGTCTCAGACCCAATTGGCTGTCTGAGGGGGCTGGGGGGGGCTGGGGGGGCAGCAGCTGGCTTTAACGGCCCTGAGATCAGGAGCATCCCTGGTCCAGCCATACAGAGATGAGTCACTACAAACTAGGTACTCTGTTTCAATCCCCCCTTTCTGTGTCTACCCTCTTCTCAACCCTCCTTCCCCCCCTCCCTCTCTCCCCCTCTCTCCCCCCTATCCCCCCTCCCTTTCTCCCCCCTCTCCCCCTCCCCTCTCCCCCCTCTCTCCCCCTCACTCTCTCCCCCCCTTCCTCTCTCCCCCCTCTCTCCCCCTCTCTCCCTCTCCCCCCTCCCTCCCCTCCCTCTCACCCCCCTCCCTCTCTCCACCTCCCTCCCTCCCCCCCCTCCCTCTCCCCCCCCTCTCTCCCCCCTCCCTCTCCCCCCCCCTCTCTCCCCCTCCCACCTCCCTCTCTCCCTCTCCCCCCCCCATCTCCACCTCCCTCTATAAAGACCAGTAAGAGGAGGAGAAGCCAGAGGGCGAGTCTCTTTCCTCTCATGTCAGAGAGATGCTCCAGGGTCGTATGAATGAGAGCATTCACGGGGTGATCCAGGGGATTAGCTGGGCTGAGATCAGCTGTTACTGTCACTTACTGTACATTACATGGGTGTAGGAAGCCTTTGATTTGAGATTCCTCCCAGTGTATGTGGGGGGTCTTTGTCATGTGATGTCTGTGGGGAGGGGGTAGCTGGTTAGAGTCTTTATACAGAATGTTCAGCCATTTTTTTGATACAAAAATATATATACAGTACATACAGGTTTTGATGGTGGTGTAGAATGTGAATGGTCAACTTTGTACACACCTTCTTACATTTACATTACATTACATTTAGTCATTTAGCAGACGCTCTTATCCAGAGCAACTTACAGTAAGTACAGGGACATTCCCCCAAGGCAAGTAGGGTGAAGTGCCTTGCCCAAGGACACAACGTCAGTTTGCATGGCCGGGAATCGAACTGGCAACCTTCGGATTACTAGCCCGATTCCCTCACCGCTCAGCCACCTGACTCCCTATTGACCTATCACCCTGCGGTTCTGTCTCTTATAAAACCTGAGTTGCGGATGGTCCTGATGCTTGTTCTCCTCTGACTGGGACATGACTTAAGTCTGACAGAGGAGCAACGTTTTGGTTCCTACATCTGGTCCACATTTTGGTAGGAAGCATTTAAGGACGGTTAGCATCGTTTAACCTGTTTTTTGAACCCTGAGGCCCCTCAGTGGACACCTGAAGAGCCTGTCTTCTGTTGTGAACCAGAACCTCAGAGACGATGCTAGCGAGGCTGGTGTTCACCCAGAACCTCAGAGACGATGCTAGCGAGGCTGGTGTTCGCCCAGAACCTCAGAGACGATGCTAGCGAGGCTGGTGTTCGCCCAGAACCTCAGAGACGATGCTAGCGAGGCTGGTGTTCGCCCAGAACCTCAGAGACGATGCTAGCGAGGCTGGTGTTCGCCCAGAACCTCAGAGACGATGCTAGCGAGGCTGGTGTTCGCCCAGAACCTCAGAGACGATGCTAGCGAGGCTGGTGTTCGCCCAGAACCTCAGAGACGATGCTAGCGAGGCTGGTGTTCGCCCAGAACCTCAGAGACGATGCTAGCGAGGCAGGTGTTCGTCCAGAACCTCAGAGACAATGCTAGCGAGGCTGGTGTTCGCCCAGAACCTCACACTGCTGTCTCTGCCTTCCTACACACAACCTGATTCAATGCAACTTTATTGACTTTTGAATTCTTAACAGCTATTCCGTAGATGTGTATTTTCATATTTCTTGTTCATTTATATGTTATTGTATTTTATTATATTATTATTTTATATCTATTTTTCCTTATGGAAGGTTTACAGTATGGGAGGTTTCCATGCTGAGCTCCTCCAGCATTTCGTCAACAATTTCAATCACGTCCCCTCCCTATTAGATCATAACATTGCGCTGACGCAGTGATCTGTCCCCAAACATGCTTTTCTTCATCACATCATCTCTCACCTCTCCTGCCCAATCCAGAGACAGACTGTGGCAGAGCCCGTCCTATCATAGCACAGGAGGGTATCGTCTTGCCGACCGTCCAGTCAGCAAAGTCCAGGAGGGTTATTATGGTCTGGAGAAACCCTTCACGATCGCAAGACTCTGAACTCTAGGCTTCACACACGGCACACACACTGTGTCCTCTCTCTGTCTCTGTCTCTCTCTCTGTCTCTCTGTCTCTGTCTCTCTCTCTCTCTCTCTCTCTCTCTGTCTCTCTCTCTGTATCTCTCTCTCTGTCTGTATCTCTCTCTCTGTCTCTGACTCACTCTGACAATCTTTTACTCTCTTTTATTTTATCCCTTTCTCCTTTCTTACCATCTCACCTACATGAACATGATGTAGCTCCTGGTCTTTCCTGGGTACTCTCTCCCCTGTGTATCTCTTACATCCCTCTCTGATTGATTTTTTTCTCTTGTCTTTTTCTAAGACAAGAGATTCTCAGTCGAAAATCTCTGATCCTTTCATTAAATATCACGGGCAGTCCTGACTCAAGATCGATTTTCCTCATCTCTTTTATAACCACAAATGCTTAAGGATAACTGCTTATCCACTGTTTAAAACGTAAAATTGGTTCTACGTTCCTGTTCTGTCTCATTCCTCTCAGTTCCATCCAGCCCCACGGTACCGAGCCATCTGTTAGCTCCTTCTATGCCCCCCTGTATCTGATAAAGGACTTCCGCTTCGACCGGAGTTGGACTGTGTTCTGTTAGCCAGGCAGGCATACAGGCAGAGGTCACACATGTGCTGACTTAGAGGTCAGCCATGTTCAAAGGGGAGACCGTCTGGGTTACGTATCACATGGATTAACCAGATCACACATGACAGTTCAGGCCCCTTAACAAGGCGTGATGGAACCGTGTCTTCCTTTAGGTGGGTCTGGTGACCGTGCTTGAAAGGACTGCGGTTGGCGATTAGCTCGGATTTGCCATTAGGCTAAAGCTAACGCGCTTAGGTTCGTGTTGAGTGATGTGCTTTTCCCCGTGTAGATCAAACCGACATTGAGTCCATGTTAGAAGTATTGCCATCCTTTTAAGCCTCAGGGGAATTAAGAAGCCTCGACTGTGGGAGAGGTGTGAGAAAAGTCAGACGGCTGAGTGGTGAGGGAGTCGGGCTAGTAATCTGAAGGTTGCCAGTTCGATTCCCAGCCGTGCCAAATGACGTTGTGTCCTTGGGCAAGGCACTTCACCCTACTTGCCTCGGGGGGAATGTCCCTGTGCTTACTGTAAGTCGCTCTGGATAAGAGCGTCTGCTAAATGACTAAAATGTAAATGTAAAAATGTAAAAGTCACAGGCTTTCCCCGAGTTTCAAAGCCGAGGAGTCACCTTTGGAAGCCTCTCCTGTGTATGTGTGGGGGGGGGGGAGAGGGGGGCGGGGGGGGGAGAGGGGGGCGGAGGGGGAGAGGGGGGGCGGAGGAACAGGAATGGCAGTCTAATTAGCCCCTCTCTGTAGGAGAGCAAACGACGTCCACACACCCCTCCTCTAAACGTGTGTGTATGTGTGGCCTACATTTCTCCGATATTCTCACACGCTATGAGCTAGTAACCAAACAACACCTGCAAGTCAGACACCAGCCCGATGGTCTTATTGTTTGATGTGAGCTGAAGACAATGAAGGGAAATCAGAGACTAATGTGATATCTGGGATTGTACTGCTCTCAGTAATGCCTGTGATTCATTCGGGGTTCTTTGCAAGGTTACACATCTGAAAATGTAGGTTGCATCATTTGATTCATTAAATTGTATCCCCGTGTCCCAGTCTGTAACTAGAACTGGGTCAGTTGTATCACCGTGGGTCCACACTCATCCATTTCTCCTCTCCTTTCATCCTCTCCCCACTCCTCCCTCTCCTCCCTCCCTCCCCCCTCCTGTCCTCTCCAGTAACAGACTAGCCCCTAGCAACCACGACCGGATACAGAGGCTGAGGCATGAGTTCCAGCAGGCCCAGCAAGACGACGACCCAGACGACCGCCGGAGGACGTATAGCTTCGAGCAGCCCTGGGTGAGTGTCTGAAAGCAGGCCGGGCTTCTCCACGGAGCCCCCCTCTGACCTCCACCACCAGCCTGGGGAGGTAGCTAGCTATCTGGCTGACTGGCTAATGTGCTGATTGGCTGGCCGGCTAGCATGCTAGCTGGCTGGATAGCTGGATCGTGAAGCTTCCCACCATTAGCTTCCGGACTAGGAAGGCTAGCGATGGCGCTAACAGGCTAACATGTCTGTCGAGCTAACCATCACTAACTCCCACCACCTTCAGCGCCTGAACAAAGCTAACAGCACTGACTTTTGAGACCCTCTATGGACTTCAGTCATTAACTCCTCTGTGGGCCTCTCAGGGCTAACCATGCTAACCCTAACCCTCCAAACCCCGCCCCCGCACAACTCTACCTGCATGTGGGGCAATTCCATCACTAACTCCACCCATCTGTCCGCCCACTCTTCATCCCATCTGCTATGAGTCTGTTTGTCTGTCAATCACTCACATGGACCCGCCCACCACATCAAGGACCTGTCTCTAGGGGTTTTCTGTGTGGGGGGTATATTTCTTTGTTGTTTTTGCGTACAAGTTTATATGTTGGTATTAATTTGTGCCTTTAAGGCTTTTTAAGAGCTGTCAATGTCTTAACCTTCCTTTTATCTACACTAGAAACATCTAGAAACAAGCGCATTAAAATGCAGTTTACAGTTTAAGCAAACACAATCGGAACAAAATTTGAAATGCCTTCACAGTTCAAAATACAGTAATGAATTTATTGAACATTGAGTCACCACATAACACAAGTGTTCCTTAAGTGTGATTCAGTTTTTCTGGTCAGTAATTACGATACAGGATTTCTTGAAACACAGTACATGTTTAACATAGCTCTATTTGTTTATTACTTTATGATCACCAGTTTTCTATCTAACTATATGCTGTCTTGCTACTATGTAATTATTTGACCATTGCCTCACTAATCATGTACTTGACCTACTAACATGTTTGTACAGTATAAGCGTGATTTTACAAATTCATCTTAGAATATCTTACCATGTTTCTGCTCTAGTTTTCTGTGTACGCTGACCAGTCGGAACATTTCATAATCTGTATTGTGTATTTGTTGGAACGAGAAGAGGGCTATTGAGAATTTTAATGAATTTTGCGTCAGTTGTGACAGAGAGCTATTTGAACACATCCCTGTGACCTCTGTTTTTTATATAGCTGGTGATAAATCCAATAAAAAGCTTGGTCTGTTTTGAGTTGTGTTTGGTACTGCGATCTTAACACAATTCACATGGACTAATTTAGTGGGTTAGGAGGAAAGGGAAGGATAGACTAACACAGCCCTCTCTCTCTCTCTCTTTCTCTCTCTCTCTCTATCCTGCTCTCTCTCTCTTTCTACCTATCTCTCTCAATCTCTCTCTCTCTCTATCCCGCTCTCTCTCTCTTTCTACCTATCTCTCTCAATCTCTCTCTCAATCTCTCTCTCAATCCCTCTCTCTGCCTCTCTCAATCCCTCTCTCTCGCTCTCTCTCAATCCCTCTCTCTGCAGTCAAGCATGCACATAATTAAAGTGCTTGACAACACCATTACACATTATGTTTGTTTGCATTAGCCATCACAAAGTTACCACTTTCCCGTGGCAGAACGGTAGAATAACAGCTCAACGAAGATGACTGCAGTGATTCACTGTTAGTAGAAGTCCGACATACTGTTTGTCATGGGGGGGGGGGGGGGGGGGGGGGGAGTGAGAGAAGGGAACACAATGTATGTCTTTGAAACTCAATTACAGTTTGTTTCTGTCGCATACATCTTGTGAAATTCTCTGCATTTCATTGACCGATTCCACGTCCGTTCACTAGCACCAGAACATACACTATAGGCTACAAGGCAGATGTGGAAAACAGTAGTTCTCCAAATCCTTCTTCTTCCTCACCTGGGGCCCCCGTTGTTGTAATTGGGGACCATAATATATGATACAGTTTGCAACAGACCTATATGAAAGGTCATGGAGGCTCTCCCAGATTTAAACCCGGGTTTAAATTCCATCGTCTGTTGTCGCCCTCGCTGCAGTCCAGTTTAAACCAGTTTACGCTGTCTGCGTTCTGTAGTACAACCTGGGTCAGTATCGGGGGGTCCCTCATTTCAGCCAATCATCCCTTTTCACTCGCTAGTTTGCCCAACTCTGCTAGCAACACAACACCCTTGCCCTCCATCCCTCTGCTCCCTCTCTCTCCCTCTGCCTCCCTCTCTCCCTCTCTCTCCCTCTGCCTCCCTCCATTCCTCCCTTATTACCTCCACGCACCTTCTACATTTCTCCCTGCAGTTTGAGAAAGAGAGGATTGTGGGTACTGTGGTCTAATTCCATCACAATGACTGATACCCAGTCCAGGCTACATGGGAACACTTTTATTGCAGTCATTTATACCACTGTGAGACCCACTGGGGGATGGCGTTTGCTGGAAGCGCTATATTGCTTGTTGTATTTTACCGAGGTGTATCCATTTTAATGCCTCCATTAACTTTCATTTCTTCTGGGTGTTTTTCCCGATCAGGCTGTACTCGGGATAAGGAGCTATTACACAGGCACACTAAAGGGAGTCCTGTACACCAGGCAGCATATTGCTGTTATAATTTCCACATACATGCTATTTGTAATGAAACTCGCTCTTGAAATGTACTTTTATTATATATATTTTCTTTTTACGTCCGAGAATTAATTGCTCCCTTCGTTGAGGCGTAGTCGCCCGCCATCCTTATTCCGTCGTCGGCCATCTCCGTGGCGACGGACCGGCGGGGCAGGTAACGCCAATCAATCCCAGAGATGATTGCCACCGGATTAATTCGGTTTAATGGAAGGTGTCTCCTCTGCGCTGACGGCCGCTAATCGCTTTACGACCCTCCTCATCTCCAGAGCAGCCCGGGCCGCCGTCTGAATAAGTCCCATAACCATAAAGATAATTAGATTGGCTTTGTGTTATGACTGATCCACAGACGCCGTGTACCGTTAACACCCACATCACTAATGAACATGAGAACAAAAGGGGTTGAGAGGACTGGAGGGTGGAGAGGACTGGGGGCGAGGGGTGGGTTGGAGAGGAGGGTGTAGAGGACTGGGGTGAGGGGTGGGGTGGAGAGGAGGGTGTAGAGGACTGGGGTGAGGGGTGGGGTGGAGAGGAGGGTGTAGAGGACTGGGGCGAGGGGTGGGGTGGAGAGGAGGGTGTAGAGGGCTGGGGCGAGGGGTGGGGTGGAGAGGAGGGTGTAGAGGACTGGGGTGAGGGGTGGGGTGGAGAGGAGGGTGTAGAGGACTGGGGCGAGGGGTGGAGAGGTGATGGTATGGAGGGGTGGGGTGAGGGGTGGGGTGGAGAGGAGGGTGTAGAGGACTGGGGCGAGGGATGGAGAGGTGATGGTATGGAGGGGTGGGGTGAGGGGTGGGGTGGAGAGGAGGGTGTAGAGGACTGGGGCGAGGGATGGAGAGGTGATGGTATGGAGGGGTGGGGTGAGGGGTGGAGAGGTGATGGTATGGAGGGGTGGGGTGAGGGGTGGAGAGGTGATGGTATGGAGGGGTGGGGTGAGGGGTGGAGAGGTGATGGTATGGAGGGGTGGGGTGAGGGGTGGAGAGGTGATGGTATGGAGGGGTGGGGTGAGGGGTGGAGAGGTGATGGTATGGAGGGGTGGGGTGAGGGGTGGAGAGGTGATGGTATGGAGGGGTGGGGTGAGGGGGTTGACAGGGATATAAAAGCCTGTCTGGAGGGGTTTGAATAAGTGAATGATTAAGGGAGGAAAGAGAACGAGAGGGTGTGTGCGCTGGTGTGAAAAGATAATGTGTGTCTGTGTGTTCAGGTTTAATGATCTTCACAGGGGAGGGGGGAGGGGTTGTCATGGTGTCAGAGGGACAACTGTTGTTTCATTAACACTTACTAACATCCATCACAACAGCATATCCCATAATAACCTCATCCTGCATCCATATCATGCTCCTTCCCTCCGTCCATCTGTGTGTCTGTCTCACAGCCTAACTTGTCCTAACCCTGTGAAGGATGTAAACAGGTCAGTCTGGCCGATACCTGGTAAGTGTCCAGTTGAGTTTCCACTGAAGCTTTGTGGAGATAAATTCCCTTCTGAACTTAAAAGTATTGAATAGATTTTTTGTCTGCCTTTTCAGAACCTGCAAAGCGTTTCGGGAAACTCCCTCATGTGTCTTGTGGTGTGTGTGTGTGTGGTGTGTGTGCCTCGAGCCTACAAATTAAGTAGATGTATTCTGTGAAAGCGAGGACTACAAGTGCATGAATATGATATAGAAGTGTAGGATCAAAACAGGTTTTTAATGTGTGTTTTAGTGTGGTGATGACGATGATATTGATAATGAGGTGGATGATGATATTGATGATGATATTGATGATGATATTGATGATGATGCGGTGGTTTCAGCCCAACGCCAGCGCTGGTACGTACACACAGCCAGGACGCCACTCAGTGTCTGTGGAGGTGCAGATGCAGAGACAGAGACAAGAGGAGAGAGACGCCTTCCAACAGGCCCAGAGACAGTACAGCTCACTGCCCCGGTAAGAGAGGGGAGGGGGGCTGTCAGTGTCTTGTTTGTGTTGACGTGTGTGTATTTCAGTGTCTTGTTTGTGTTGGTATGTGTGTGTGTTTCAGTGTCGTGTTTGTGTTGGTGTGTGTGTGTATTTCAGTGTCGTGTGTGTGTGTGTGTTTCAGTGTCGTGTTTGTGTTGGTGTGTGTGTATTTCAGTGTTGTGTTTGTGTGTGTGTGTGTATTTCAGTGTCTTGTTGGTGTGTGTGTGTGTGTGTGTGCATTCTCATGTCAAATCTGACCACCAACAACATAATGCAGGTCCTTATATAGATGATATCAGATCCAGTATAATCTGATGTATCTGTACCTTAAGGTAACCACTTCCACACCCACACACACAAAGTATCCAGTTCCAGACTTGAAGCTATGAGACACCAGTCTGGATATATCACATGACATATCACATGACTCTCCCTGTGATCGGACATGATGTGTCTGATGTGAGAAAACGTAATAGCCTTTGATCTGCATGCAATGCCAGGAAGCTGTGTGTGTGTGTGTGTGTGTGTGTGTGTGTGTGTGTGTGTGTGTGTGTGTGTGTGTGTGTGTGTGTGTGTGTGTGTGTGTGTGTGTGTGTGTGTGTGTGTGTGTGTGTGTGTGTGTGTGTGTGTGTGTGTGTGTGTGTGTGTGTGTGTGTGTGTGTGTGTGTGTGTGTGTGTGTGTGTGTGTGTGTGTGTGTGTGTGCGTGGCACCCAGGGTTTGATAGCAAACTTTTGACGAGTCATTCAGAACCGTAACTCTGAGGTCGGTAACAGTGAACACATCCACATGTGGTCCATCCATCTCTCATAACTAAAGCTGGAACTTCTCCACAACCACAGTCCGCAGCCAAGGAAACCTGGTCTCGATCTGCTAATCCTTCATCTGGTCATCTTAACTCAACTTCTGTTGATACAGAAACGCTCTCGATAAATATTTGAGTCAGCGTTGTTTAAGGATTAATCTGTAAGGAAAAACATCCCATTGCCTGCTCTGTAATTTGGCGTTAATTCTATTTCGTCCAGTTTTGTTTGGATAAACGTTTGTGTATTATCTTAAGAACCCTATTGTTTGCCTTTCCAGATTCCGTTGTAGGAACTCAGAATCAGAGCCATTCGTCATCCTGTATCTGTGTGATGAGTATCACCGGTTTGTTAGACTGCTGGCTAACGCTGGCTAACGCTAGCTAACGCTAGCGCGACAGTATCTACTCCGTAGGCCTGAAAAAGATGCTTCGGCGCTGACTGAAAGAGTCTCAGCCCTCAGTACATGTGATTAATGTTTTGTGCGATTAGAAACAGCCTTCGTTTTAGATAAAGCTTCACTCAGTGGAAACTAACCTTTATTTAAACAGGGGAGTTTGGATTGAAAACAAAGGCCAGGCGTTTGGAACTGAGTGCAGTCCCACAGCCTACATTCATCATTGACAAACTTCATTGATCTCTGAGCCAAAGTAATGCCATTACTGGAGACTCTGCTGTAGGCTATGGGGAGGATGGGAACAGCTGCTGTTGAAGCCTGGTGTTGGAACTAGACACATGTTTCTGCTCTCCTCTCTCTTTCTATCCCTGTGGATCTCTCTCTACCTCTCTCATCGCCACCACGCTTTCCCCTTCTCTCTTTACTCTTTCTTCTCCTTTCTACCTCTCTCTCTCTGTGTGTCTCTCCCTCTCTCCCCTTCTCTCTGTCTGTCTCTCTGCCTCCCCACCACTCTCTCTGCCTCTCTCTGTGTGTTGTTCTCCACATGTGTGTTACCAGCGCAGCATCAAACTGAGCAGATATAGGGTGTGTGTTTCTGTACAGTGAGCCAGGCCAACTGTGCCCTTCTTGTCAACTGCCGAAATGAAATGGGATACCCAGACCCGGTCTTTCGAAAATTGGACTCGCTGGAGCGTGTGCTTAAATAAACTGTCTGGATTGTGTTTCTATCCAGCCGCTTAAGAACGCGGATCCATTTTGCTCACTCGCTGTCTCTCTGTAAAAAAAGAAAAAAAACTAAACTAAACAAAGAACTGCTATATTGGCTTTATATCTCTTTTTTTTCACCCTCAAATTTAAACACAAATAATCATCTCTTTCACAGCTGGTCAGTAAACCTGCTAATTATGCATAGCTCTGAGACAGAAGCCACTTGACGTTCTGTTTCGCTGCGGTTTTTCCCCCACTCTATTGTTTTTCGTTTTGTTTTCTCTTTCATCTTGCCCTGAAGATAACTAGGGAGCTTAAAGGCTTGGTACATTCATGCATATCATATGTGCACAACACGAAGATGCTTACAAAGTGGTCAGCGAAGCAGAAACGACGATGATGTCACATATGTGAGGGATTGTCTTCCCTGTCTGCCTGTTAAAGGGGAGGGCAGCCTGAAGGGTTGACAGCCGTGCCTTTAAGACACCATGTCAGGTGTCAGATATCTGCTGGGGGGGGAAAAGCTCAGGGGACAAGATGGCCGACTTCTCGATTCTCCTGCGAGAGAGCCGCTATTACGGTGTCAAGCCTGATGTGTGTGTCTGTCCATCACTGGAAAGGTTAAATGGACTGGAATGACTGTAACTACCGTATTTATGTGTGTTTCACCATCGACTTGTGATAGCCCTGAGGATGTGGGTCCTAAAAGCTCTGGCTGGCTGGTCTCTTTCCACGGAATATCTTTCATTTGTTCTTTTTTAATTTTCTGGAGTTGGACGATATCGTAAATGTCCAAATTATGATGATGACGCTCTGTAGGTTTGCAGTTCTAGGATTCTTAATCTCTCTCTCTCCCCCTCCCTCTTTCCTTCTCTGTCACACTCTCCCTCTCTCGATCCCTAATCTATCTCCTTTTCTCTTCCCACTCTCTCTCCTCCCCATCTCCCTCTCCCTCCTTCCTTCACTCTGCCTCTCTCCTACCCTTCCATGTCTCCCCCATCTCCTTCTCTCCTGTTTCTCTCTCTCCCCCCTCCCTCTCTCTCCCTCCTCCCTCTCTTCCCTCTCTCTCCTACCCTCCTGCTCTCCTCCCCCTCTCTCCTCCCTCTCTTTCCCCCCCTCCTCTCCTCCCCCTCTCTCTCTCCTCCCCTCCCCTCCTCTCCCCCCCTCCTCTCCTTCCTCTCTCTCCTCCCTCTCTCTCTCCTCCCCTCCCCTCCTCTCCCCCCTCCTCTCCTCCCTCTCTCTCCTCTCCTCCTGCTCTCCTCCCCCTCTCTCCTCCCTCTCTCTCCTCCCCCTCTCTCCCCCCCTCACTCTCTCTCCCCCCTCCTCTCCTCCCCCTCTCTCTCCTACCCTCCTCTCCCCCCCTCCTCTCCTCCCTCTCTCTCCTCTCCTCCCCCTCCCTCTCCCTCCTCACTCTCCCTCCCTCCTCCCCTCCCCTCCTCTCCCCCCCACCCTCACCCAGACAACCCAGGAAGACCCCCAGCAGTGTCTCCCAGGACTCCTGGGACAAGGCCTACCCTCCCGGCGAGGTGTTCCTGACGGCCAAGGACAACCCTCGCTACTCCAGCTACCAGGGCTCCCGCAACGGCTACCCTGCCGCCGGCGGGGGGGTCAACGCCCGCGTGCTGCTGGAGGCACAGGAGCTGCTGAGGCAGGAGCAGAGGCGCCGGGAGCAGGAGGCCAAGGGGAAGCCGGCGCCCCCTGCGGAGCACGGGGGGAAGTACGACGTCTACTCGCCGCTCAGGGACCCGGCCTCGCCCAAGGGGCCGTACCGGCAGGACGTCCCCCCGTCTCCCTCCCAGCTGGCCAGGCTCAACAGGCTGGGCTCGGAGAAGGGGCGGCCCTTCTACTCCTGAGGGAAGGACTGTGGAGGACTGGGGATGAAGGAGGGGAGGATGGAGGACTGGGGATGAAGGAGAGGAGGATGGAGGACTGGGGATGAAGGAGGGGAGGATGGAGGACTGGGGATGAAGGAGGGGAGGATGGAGGACTGGGGATGAAGGAGGGGAGGATGGAGGACTGGGGATGAAGGAGAGGAGGATGGAGGACTGGGGATGAAGGAGAGGAGGATGGAGGACTGGGGATGAAGGAGGGGAGGATGGAGGACTGGGGATGAAGGAGGGGAGGATGGAGGACTGGGGATGAAGGAGGGGAGGGGTGGAGTTGAAGGAAGGAGGTCCTGAGCGAGGAGGATCGGGGTCAGGGGTCGACAGGCCGAGGCCAGGGGCTGCTTTGGGGTGAGCCTCTGGAGGCCTGGGGAGGCTGGAGAACGAAGCCATGAGTTTCCCCCCGGGTCCTGAAACACAGACACGACAGCCACCGCACCACAGACAACGTCCACCACACCACAGACACAATAAGACTTCTCTGTCACCCTCACTCCTCCAGATCTCTCCGGAGGGTTCCTGCCGACACCCAGAACAACAGCGGGCGCTTTTATTGTGAATCACCTTCTGTAGACGTGACAGTGAGTTAGCCTTCCACATATAGCCTGTTGTCACCTTCCTCCTACGCAAGGCTGGAGGCAGCTGGGGCTTGTAGTGCCTTCTGGGTACTGTGCTGTACCCCCCCCTCCCCCCCTTTGACTCACAAGCCTCCATACTGCTGAGTGACTCCTCTCTCCCCTCCACTCCTCTCATGCTATGACAATCAAACCAGACTGGCTAACGGGTGCTCCTTTAAACCCTGGGTTGGTGTGTGTGTGTGTGTGTCTCTCTGAGTATAGGCTAATGTGTGTGTGTGTGTCTGTGCGTAGAGAAGTGTGTGCGAGGGATTGAGTGTGCCTATTCTAAGTGTGTGTTATGTGTATGAATGTGGAGTTGACACACACACACACACAGCCCTGACCCTACGTGTGTGTTCTGCTGGGCCTCGTACATGACGACCCACGCTGACCCCTCACCCGACTGCCGACCCCTCACCCTCGCACAAGGTACTGTCCTGGAAAACACGAACGCCACAGAAACGACAGGCTGTTTTCTCTTTATCTGAATCCATTGTTCTTTGTGGAGGAGACCCCAGTTAACTAGCCCACAGGGAGAGAGAGAAAGAAAGATAAAGAGAGAGTATAAAAACAAGGGGGCCAAAGAGTTGGTTATTAATGAGTGCCCCTCATAAATGTTTCATGTGTGTCATCTCTCCAGACTAGGCACAGACAGGAGAGAGGGGAGGCTGCTCTGATTGGCTGCCTGACCTGCCCCCCTGCACAGCTCTGGGCTCGTCTCGCTGGCCTGCCTCCCTGCCCGCCTGTCTAGTGCTCCCGCTTGCTTTTCTCCCCTCCTTCCCCCCCCCCCCCTTCTTCCCCTCACCCTTCTTCCTCTGTCGTTTCCTCACATTTCCCCCTACCTCTCCTCCTCCTCTCCTCCACCACCACCTCCTCCTCCAGTCAGCCCACACTGAATTTTTCATCACAAGCCACCTGCTGCCTGCCACAGCCAAAGAACAGGGCCACCAGAGGCCCTGATGTAGGCCCGCACTTCTGACAGAGAGAGGAGGAGGAGGAGGAGAGAGAGAGGAGGAGGAGGAGGAAAGAGAGGAGGAGGAGGAGGAGGGAAGAGATGAAAAGTGAGTCAGAGGAGGGGAGAGAGAGTAAAGATCCTGAATCCTGGTCCCTAGTTCCAGCCTCCCAGTCTCCTTCATAAAGTATGAAGCAGACCTGGAGGTGCTCATGGCTGAGAGCTACGTCAGTCCGGGTGCACGCTGCCTCCACTACCTGCACCACCACCCTGCTTCACGAGGACATCTGCACCCAGAGAGCTGCCTGCCAGCATGTTGGAGAGCGAGAGGGAGGAGAGAGACAGAGGGGAAGGGAGAGGGAGGGAGAGAGGGGGAGGGGGGGGCAACAGCAAACATGCAAAAGGGAAAAATGCAGTCTGTGTGTCCGTGGTGGTTATAGACAGGCTGGTGCAGCACCGAGATGCTGAGATCCATGTGTTTTTCATATGCCAGGAGGACTGGACTAACCAGCCTCCTCCTGCTGGTCAATCACCACCCTGGAGAGGAGGGGGGGGGAGGGAGAGAGGGAGGGAGAGAGGGAGGGAGAGAAGGAAAGAGGGAGGGAAAGGGAGAGAGAGCGAGGGAGGAAAAGGGAGAGATAGCCCCTCATGCCAGCTGTGCAACATGGGAGTCAGAATGTGTAGCATGGTAGCGGCCAATGCTATCAAATATCTGGTTGAGTCGTTCTGTGTTCACTTGCCTACTTTGAATGAAATAGTGTACTAGCCATGCACCCTACGTAGTATGCTAGTGTGGATATTGGAATCGATCCACAGCGTGGACAGTCTGGTGTCCATTGCTTTGGGCTGGAAGGTCATTAAGTGCCTGAGATGTCAGAAAAGAAAGAAGGTTGTTTGTTAATAATCGTAGATGACACTACACCACACAATGTACCATGTGTTTGTTTTTTATGTACCTTTTTAAATTTCCTAATAATGCATCATCGGGGTACTTGTTTTCCTGAATAGCTTTCTTTATTGTTTTTTGTTTTTGTTTGTTTTTTACTGCAAAAGATAAGACTCTACACAGCTTATCAGTGTATTTTAATCCTGTTTGACGTTGCCTTTCACAATGCTGTCTGATGGTGTTCCAAGTATAAAGCTATTGTAAACACAGTGCAATTGTTTTTTCAGACTTTTACATGATGTATTAAGAAGTGTGTTTAGGCACTTTTCCTGTACATATCAACTTTAAAATAAAGAGGAAAGCTGTTTGTTTACAACCAAACCTGACCCCCCCAGAGTCTTCCTTTAGATGGGTGCAGATCAAGAGGTTGCAGGTTCAAATCCCAAAGTACATCACTTTGAATGAAAGTGTCTGCTAGACTAACACATATTTCTGAGGTTTTGTTTTGCACTGGGCTAAATGAACTGTATGACCAGGGAAAGTAGTATGGTTCACTGTCCACGCCAGTGATTGTGGTGTATCAATTATGGTTATTGGTTTGGGTATTTGTGTGTGTGTGGGAGGTGTGTATAGTATCCCTGTGTGTGTGTGTGTGTGTGTGTGTGTGTGTGTGTGTGTATGTGCGAGGTGTACATAGTATCCGTGTGTGTGTGTGTTCAGCGACTTGCTGTAATCCTGTGACAGCCATTGTGTTTCCTGTTGTTAACTGAACTCCACAATCCTATTGTCTCCCAGAGGCAACCTGTTGAATGACTCCAGCTCCTGGGACTGTTCTCAGGGTCAAAGTTCACATCCTAACCAAACACCATTCATCTAAACCACCCACAGGGGAGCTCCCTAGAAACGGAGGGATGACAGGAAGGAGAGAAATCCCTTCGCTTCATCCTGCTCTTTCATCTTTATGACTGTCTGTTCCCTTTTATCGATTTATGAAAAAGAGCATTCGGCGGCATGCTGGGTCGCCGCGGCGACGCTTCTTGAGCCTCAGATGAGCGGCGACGGTTGTTAGGGATGAAAGAGTAACCTTCAGGTCCTCTTTCATGACAACACACACACACACATAGTCGCATGGGCCCTGCTGGGAACACAAACACTGCCCTTGTATTTTTGACTGTAATTGGAATGTGTGTCTTCAGTAACCGCTAACATAAGGATGGAGGGATGGATTAACCCTCGTGCTGCCTTCGGGTCACATGACCCAAAGGTTCGTAACGAACCATCGTTGTGTTTACCCAATTTTACCCAATACAAAAACAAATTAAAATAATTTTCTTTTAACCTTTGCAATGTGGGGGGTCTGAGACAGCCTAGCTGTTAAAAGAAAATGCTTCACTTTGTCTTTGTATGCGGTAAATCTGTCGCAATACGACGGTGGGTCACAATGACTGATGGGTCAGAATGACCCGAAGATAACACAAGGGTTAAAAATAACGAGTGAAAAAAGGAATGGGTTAAAACAGCAAGTGTTCAGCCACCGTCGGAGGTACACATGCCCGATCTTCGCTCCCACCTGGGATCGAACCCACCACCACCATGAACCCATCTCTACGGCAACGATCAGCTAGCGACCCGCCGATGCGGGTGGCCTGTATACATATCTGAGGAGTGAATTGAACCTATACAGTCTGGCTTTAATATGAGCAGCCCGAGGCCAGCTCTCTGAGCCTGGCTCTGGTTGGATGTCCCTCTGACCTCGCCTGGACGTACTGCATCAGACACATTTACATTTAGTCATTTATCAGACGCTCTTATCCAGAGCGACTCACAGTAAGTACAGGGACATTCTCCCCGAGGCAAGTAGGGTGAAGTGCCTTGATCAAGGACACAACGTCATTTGGCACAGCCGGCAATCGAACTGGCAACTTTCGAATTACTAGCCCAATTCCCTAACCAGTCAGCCACCAGACAGCTATTTTCTGTGAGGAATCCCAGAACTGGTGGAAAAATATCTAATGCTTGAGTAATCGCTGGCTTGCCAGGCACATTTACCCCGAAACCAACACTTTTCAACTCTGCAAACGATGACTCTTAAATCAAAAGCGACGCAGGAATTCAAGCTATTCCAAGTTCACGTTCGGCTGACTCCACCCAGGTCTGGGCGAGACAGAAGAGGACGAAGAACTGAATTTCTTCTTGTATTTTCTATTCTATTATTTTCCACAGAATGCCCTTTCTCTCATTGAGGATCGCTGCACCTCCCCAAATGTCATATCAGGAGTGTGTTTGTGCCGGATCTGGATTCTACTCAGGTAGCTATTTCCCATGAATCTCCTCGGTAGGCAGGTCGCCATGGCAGCCACAGGCAGGTCTGGGGTGCAGGATAATAAACTTCCTCCTCCCTGCCCTCCTGTGCTTCTCTCTCATTACTCATTCTCTTTAACAACGTTGTGGAGCTTTTAATGTTCTCGACACAACCCCGGGGCCACGCCACGGGTCATTTCAGACCGGCCTTTTGTCAACCGAGACGCTTCCCTCCTACGAAAACACCGTCCGTTATTTCATCCTCGTATCGGCGTACGCTTGACCAACCACGTCAGTTTTTTTTTCACGTTTTTGGGGGGTGTTGTTTTTTTTTTTACAGCGTTGTTGATCACATGCATACCTCCAGCAGAGGCGGATTAGCTAATGAACGCGTTGTGAGGTCGGAGGTCGACGCAAACACCTGTTTCTGCCTGCCCCGTGTTCTCCGTACCAGACGAAGGAGGCTTCAAGGGTGACTCATCGCTCTGGAATTCCGGGAGGAAGCCGGGGCCGCGAGGAGGGGAAAAGCTGAACCATAAATCTGGGATGAGAGACAAAGGCAACCTACTGGAGGAAGTCCCCCATATCTTCCCTACTGTCATGGGAACATCTGGAGGTGTTTTTACTGGGTTGCCACCGAGAGCTGGATGGTGCTTAACACCTGCATACCACAGTCTCTGACTCTCACCGCATCAGCACTTCAGGGTCTTGAGTAGTTAGCTATAACAACACAGTAAAAGACTGGTCTGTGGATGAAGGAACACCCGAAGTTGTTTGAAATGTAGTACAGCTGGATCTCATCCTAATTTCAATTGAACCAGTAGGCTACATCATATGATAATTTTCAAGACAACAGATTATTAGACCTAAGTGTGTTCAGTTTGGTGGAAAAGAAATCCCAATAGAGTGACAACTAAAAAACACCATCCCTTTAAGGTAATAACCTAAACAATCCCTTTAAGGTAATAACCTAAACAATCCCTTTAAGGTAATAACCTAAACAATCCCTTTAAGGTAATAACCTAAACAATCCCTTTGACTACATCCCCCCCCCCACCCTTCTCTAACTCTCTCCAGCATCCGTCCACAGGGAAGCCTGGTCAGGCTGGTGGCAGCGCTGGCAGGGGACGGGATAAACGACTTTCTGTAGGTCCTAAATCCCCGAGGCATTCACTCCAAGAGGATTCCCCCCTCAGCTTGCCTCTGTCAAATGCTCCATGAAATGGCTCTAACATGCCTTGTTCCTCTCAGCTTAGGTCCTGTTAGGCCATGAAGCTCTTCCTTCCTGGACCCGTGCCCAACGCTGCAACCTTCAGGGCCTGAAGCAGGGGTGTCGAATCCTGATCCTCAGGGGCCACTGTACTGTATATTTTGGATGTTTCCCTGCTCCAACACACCTGATTCAAATGAATGGTCGTTATCAGGCTTCCACAGAGCTTAATAACAACCCATTCATTTGAATCAGGTGTGTTGGAGCAGGGAAACATCTAAAACATACAGGAAAGCAGCCCCTGAGGACCAGGATTTGACACCCCTGGCCTAAAGTATTCACCAGCCCGCGTTCTCTATTCGCTCCGAAGGATACGCTCCAGAAGGATGTTGCTATGCTGTAGCAGCAGAGCTGAAAGGGAATGTTCTAGAGCAGTAGAGAAGGTGTCGTAGCGCAGAAACTGCCCACAAGGACACACACCCATATCTTTTTTTTGACGAACGGAAAAATAATGAAACAATACCGCCATTCCGAAGGCAATTTCTGAGCCTCGGACATCTTGCCTCCTAACGTTCTAAGGTTTTATCCATCACTGCCCAGCGCTGTCAGAGCCAGAGGGTCTTGGCTTCGGCTGCGTTTCTCTCTCCGAGGTGGGGGTGGGCCGGGTGGAGCCAGCTGCTGTTTGATCGGGGGGTGGGGCCCGGGGGAAGGGGGAGGAGAGGGGGAAGGGGCAGGTGAGAGAGTGAGTGGGACGGCCTTTGCACCTGTGGAAGGAGACTCTGGTGCCTGACCATCTGTTTCCCACTCTGGACCTGGTCACTAATGACCAGGGCATTTACATGTGTGTGTGTGTGTGTGTTTGTGTATGTGTGTGTGCTCGTCTCTTTTATCTCTCTCAACCCTCTCTCCGTCTGCTTTCTCTCTCTCTCTCTCTCTCTCTCTCTCTCTCTTTCTCTCTCACACACGCACACCTATGGTCTACCATTTCACTCTCCATCTCTTCTTCATCCTTAACACGTCAGGCAGTAATTAAATAACTCAAATCACAGATGAAAAATGTCTTACTTCTGTGCTTTAATCAAGAGTGTTTTACCTCCAGGTGAGTAACGAGTGGAATATTAATCTGTGCTCTGCTGAAGAGTATTATTACTCTATTATATTATTAAACGCTGCTACGAGTCTCTGTTTATTGGAGAGTCGTTGTGGGGCTCAAATTCCCTCTGAGATCAAATTAGTTCATATTCTTCTCGAAGGGGTTGCCCATCATCTCAACTCTGTGATTAATCTCGATTTTGCTGGCATCATCCCTCCTATCATGAACTGCTATTGTTGTCCTCTTTTTAATTACATTGCCTTCCCTGGTGGCAGTGGCTCTACATTGTACCTGCAGATGGTCCATTTTGGCTCAGGAATTGCACACTCACATAAAAACGGGCAACTGGTACAATAGCTATCTACTGGCTGTGTGTCTTTCCAAGCACTGTCTGCTTTCTTTTATCGACAATCAGCTGTAGATAAGTCTGGTGTCGGGGAAGAGAGAGAGGGAGAAAGAGAAAAGGAGAGAGAGAGAGCAAGTGAAAGAGAGGAGAGAGAGAGAGAAAGAGAGAGAAAGAGAGAGCAAAAGAGAAAGGGGGAGAGAGAGAGAGATGGGGATCTGTGATGGAGTCAGTGAGGATGAAGATAAATGACACCACGAGGACTATGTCGCCTGTTTAATAATGCTTATTCATCACTGTCTCAGGCTTTGGCCATGAACACCACACAGCACAGCCCAAACACACACACACACGCCACACACTTACTGTCCATGTGTGTTGTTTTTACCCAAGCTACCCCCTATGCCCTTACACCATACAAAACATCACCACCCCACACATAGTCCACAGACAAACAAACACACAACAAATGATTTTTTAAATAAATGATCGTGTTGCCTAAAGATCTTCTGCAGTGGTGCGTGTGCTGTGTGCATGCAGGTGTGTCTCGGCGTAGCTTGTTTGTGAGAGCATCCAGGATGTGTTAAACATCAGCTCAGGTGCATCTCTTTGCCCAACGTATTCTTATTCAGCTCCACATTGTTTCATAGCGGGGGCTCTGGAAACCTGTGGAGCATGCAAACTATCTCTCATCGTCGTTTGAAAGCACAGCAGCACACCAGCAGCCATAAGCCAAGATGAAAGAGTTGAGAGAGAGACAGAGAGAGAGTGAGGGGAGAGAGAGACAGAGAGACAGAAAGAGAGAAAGAGAGAGAGAAATTGAAACTAAATAATAAGAAAAAAAGACACCTCTAGCCTCAAACTGCAATGTGAGGAAAAATCCATTTCATCTGAGGCTTTTCAGGCCTCTAATGGAAAATTGAGTCCATAGAGTGTCTAAGATGGATACCCAAAATGAAAAACATGGGACTTCTGACCCTGGGCCAAGGGCTGTCCATCCCCACAGACAACAGGAGTCTGGAGACAGATCTCGATGCAGTTTTTGCGTGGGTCTGTCAGTGATTCACTTAGACTGGTTATAGCCAGAGTTCTTTCATCAATGTGCTTCTGAATGTAGAATCGGATTCCTACTTTTTCCATCTGACTGTCCAGCTTATCAAGGGAGTGATGAAAGGGATTCAGGTGGCTGAGCGGTGAGGGAATCGGGCTAGTAATCCGAAGGTTGCCAGTTCGATTCCCGGCTTTGCCAACTGACATTGTGTCCTTGGGCAAGGCACTTCAACCTACTTGCCTCGGGGGAATGTCCCTGTACTTACTGTAAGTCGCTCTGGATAAGAGCGTCTGCTAAATGACTAAAATGTAAATGTAAATGTAAATCAAGAACCGCAGAAACCACAGCACGATGACTGGGGATTTACCAAGCAAACGCTTCCATGTCAGCCAGCTACTGGAGATACTCCACTGATCCAGGACCAGTCCAGACTGTAGCAGATACACAGAGGCCTGCCAGGGTGTGAGTGTTGTTCACTGGTCTGGGGTCAGCTCTGGACTGTGGTGGATGCATTTGGCGGGGGATTAGGGAAGTGGCCAATGGGAAACAGAACAGAGGGGGTCCAAATCAATTAGTACCACTGTAGATGTAGGACTGTGACCAGTGTCTGTGATTGGTTGCCTGGCCACACACTGTCTCTGGGTGGGAGATTGTCTGACAGAGGAGAGAGTGTGTTCTGGATTAGTATTACACAGTATGAGCAGTGTACTGTGTTAGATACCATGTAGGGGTGCCCTACAGTCGGAAATCATCTTTTGCACTGATTTTTATTCTGTGTTCGTGAGATTTGTATTCCAAGTGATTTTACGTATCCACAGCAATTAACACGTCTATTATTAGAGAAGTGATTATTTCGTGGTTATGAGTTCAAAACGAGACTGATGTTGTTTGATTGAAACAAACAAAGCGTGTGTGTACATACATGCCCTTTCCGCTTCAAAGTACTCGAATTTATCCATATTTACGTGGCCTTTCTGCTGTAGGGACGCAACACTTTTTGTAATGGATTCATTCTCCATTTAACCTGGTGCATAAGTGAGACAGTTACAAATGCCGTTCCATTGTTGCTCCTCCAACCTCCTGACAGCCATGCTCCAGAAACAATGAAGGATCTTGCGGTCGGACATGACTGCATTAACGGCTAATTATCACATCGACTGCCAGCATTCAGAGAAAGCCAAACATAAGAGAGTAAAACGCAATAGGCCAATTCATCGAAGCTGCCATAAAAGAACAGTATTGTGGTTATTTTGTATTTAGTAATATGTTGATTTGTGTTTTTAGTTGGAATGGGCATTTCTGTGGGGCCTCTTGAAAGACATCCAGCTTTTCTGTCATGGAGTCTCGCCTCTGGTAAAAAATAAAAAGATATGTTTAAGGCGTCATTCCCATGCTGACTTTATGAGATATACATATTTGCCAAGAAGGGAATTCCAAATTGCGGACTGTGGGAAGCGAAATAATCTTCAAAGAAGGTTTAAAAACAGGATGTGCCTTGGTTCGCTATTTAGGATTTGTATGCTTTCATGTCTAGCCTAATAAACAAAGTAGCCAAACACCAAAGCGTTGTGTGTTTTCATTTCAGTTTGCTTTAGCCTTTTCTGAACGTGCCCTTACGTAAGACTACTAAATCTCCCAGACTGTCGTATTAATTAACTTGTGAATACAATCCTCAATCTCTTATACACACAGATATGCTGTTGACACTTGTTGACATACATACATAGACAGCTCCCGGACTCCGGATTCAAACTAAACAATAATTGCAACTGAATTTGAAAACAATCTGTGTTCCGTCCGGTCAGACAGGAAAACCACTCTGCTTCTCACGCCACATAAAACCAATGTTACGCCAAGAAATTGTAAAATAAATATCATAAATAAAGGTCTGGAATCAATTGTGTAGGGAGTCAGGTGGCTGAGTGGTGAGTGAGTCGGGCTAGTAATCCGAAGGTCCCAGTTCGATTCCCAGTCATGCCAACTGACGTTGTGTCCTTGGGCAAGGCACTTCGCCCTACTTGCCTCGGGGGGAATGTCCCTGTACTTACTGTAAGTCGCTCTGGATAAGAGTGTCTGCTAAATGTAAATTGAAGGTGGAGTAAAGTATCTCCTTGCTTCTTTAAGAGGTGTCATGCTCTGCTCTTAGAAAGGGGGTGTACAAGCAACAGGACAGTACTATGGATTTCACAACCAACTCATTCTTATAGCTTTGACCTTTATCTACAATGCAGTTGAATCCAGTGAGAGTTTATCGATTTCCTTGTCTCATGTCACTTATCTCACCTTTGTAAGACTGTACTGTATATTAACATGGACGTTGGTCTGAACTAGATTTTTTTCCCCCCTCAGTTTTCCACAGTTGACTGAATGTTGCTGGTAGTGCAGAGAACGGTTGATGCTGAAAGTACAACAGCACCAGTACGCGCTACGCTTTCCAGGAACGGTTGAAAAGGAATACGTCTTGTGGTTCACGGTGTCATTGCGACCGTCGTTCCTCCTTCTCTCCTTCCTCCCTGGATGCTGTTGCTGTTTCCCCCCCTGCCTTGGGAGACTAGTTAGCATGCACTAGATGTCGAGGAGGCTCACTGAACGTCAGTCCAAAGGCCCATCTGCCTGCTGCACAACCCCTTTTCTCATTTCTGTACGAGACGTCGCAGCAGCTGTCTAAACAGAACCGTCGCCTTCTGTAGTGTGAACGGCTCTAATTTCCCTTTTATAAACCTCCTCGTCTGTCTATTCCCTACAGGGAGAAAAAAAAGCTGCTTTGGCTCTCATTTACGCCGCACTCAGGTGCGTGGTTGTGTGTGTGTGTGTGTGTGAGAGGGTACCTCAGGTGCATACTGATAAAACAGTCTTTGTCCGAGTTTCTTCCCGCCTCGCCACATCTGTACATCTGTCCACCATGTGACCCCTGACCTTCAAATCTCCGCCCTGTTACGTGCATAGGTGGGAGTTACGAGGCACTCAATCATGTACGTCCTCTTTGAACGAACGAGAATCGCCTCATTGTGTTCTGACAAAGAGGTTAAGAGGTTCAAACCCGGAGGGTCAAGTCTGCACTCGGAAAGAGGGTTATTACATCACGGGTGCTCATCCCCCTCTGTGGGCTCCCAAGTGTCCAGTAGAGGGTCTTTGATCTTAACTCGAGGCCCAGGGAGAGATAGCAGAGGAGGCCGTAACTAGGAGCAGATAGAGGCCTGTGGCCTCTCGCCCACTGGGTAACCCCGAGACCCCTTTATCTGTCTCATGAGAAAATGATAAACTGCCCTGTAAATCTGGAAGGACTCTCAGCTTGGTTGCTCCACAGGAATTGTGGGATGTGATTGGAATCTTACCTTGGTGTGTGGAACGCAGTCTAGATGTTACTGCGTGATAGTTGGGGCATTAGAGTGTTCCATCTGTTCCCTGCATTTTTTTTTCATACCTTTAACTTTGCACCTGCCAGCTTTCCTTCATTGATTCCTAAATAAAAATATATCCTGGACCCTCGCTAGAACGCGGAGAGGAGTTCATAACTGTAAACCGCAGGGAGAAGGATCGAGAACAGGAACAGTCAAGATAAGGAACGTCTAAATCCCTGTGTTATCCATCTGTGTCCGCGAACACACGCGGTCACAGTGACGTTGCCGGGCAACGACCGAGAAAAGGAGATTGCGGAATCTCAAGGTCGGGATCAGATGGTGTATCCTCCTGCACCGAGCTTCCAACATCAAGGTGGCCGCGACCAAATCCCCTCCAATCCTCAATAATTCCATCTGACTCCCTCCCTTCCCGTGTCTCCTCCCCTCTCGCCTCTCCTCCCTCCTAAATTTGCCCTGGTCTGTGTGTTTCCTCAACCGGTCACAGCAATACAGCCAAGAGACACGGCGGAGTAACTTTCAACCCCCATAACATGTCGGCCATCTTTTTTTTAGGTATCCCTGCGGTGGTGTGAAAGGATTAGCACCCTGTGGGCCGAGGTCGACCCTCGATTGGTCACGGTTCACGCGAACGCTTGACCTTGTGAGGTCATTACGCGGGCAGTCTTTGATGCTGTGGTTACACCACGCTGTCTTAAAATTGTAGGGGGGTGAAAACTGTTTGGAGGGGTAAGCGTGCGAAATGTGTTGAAACAGAAGTCGAGTTTTGTGTTTGATCCCATCAATTCTAGACCACGGGACCTTGTGTGCATGTGAAGATGAGTGACATTCTGAGTTGTGTTGAGCTATGAATATCTTCTTTTCGTGTTTGGGGGAAGAAATATCAAAAGACAATCCAAGAGTCGTACTATTGTAAAGGCACCTTTTATTTAAAAATACTATATTTTAAAATGTTCTGTACTTTTTTGGAAAATGATACCACGAATAAATCCCTTCCAAGTAAAAACAAAAAACAAAAAAAAACAAGCTTCTCATTTAACAGGCAACCTCCCAAGTGACCTTAGTGTCCCTGCTACACAATGTTGAGGCTGGAAGCTGTTAGGAGCTACTTGCTCACCCAGGCTTGTAAAAGGACAGCCTCACCGTGCGAGGAGAGCAGTAGCTTGTTAACTTGGATTGCTTGGTCTTCTGTGAAACTTTAAGGATGTTTACTGTTAGTCCCTGAACAAGAGGCTAAAGGTTCAAAAATAAATCCAGCCTTGTGGACAGGTAGTGTAGCTTGGAACTAAAACGGTAAATTGGCTTCCGAAACAGAAAAAAAGGTGTCGCAGTCCTGAGCTTTCCTTGACAGTGTTGTATTCCAACCCTGGGTGGAACGATTTACCTTCCTTTTGTGAACATTATAAAACAAAAATGCTTTCAAGACGGAATTGTAGCAACCAACCATTTGTAAAAAAAAATATTATTATTATTCATGAAGATCTCCTGTAACGCAAAGCTAAAGCTAGCCCGCTCATCTAGCTTAGCCACTGTTGTAATTTCAAGCACAGATACTTCATTTGTCTGCTAGCAGGTAGCCTGCAGACCTCCTGGGCACCAGGCGGAGGGTAAACAAGATTCAAAGGCCCTGCAGCAGCCCTGCACCTGACCAGGGGTGAGGCATGTCTCATTAGTTACACACCAGGCAGCGTCTGGAGTAATCAAGCTCACCTCCGTGGACTCCGTGGACTCCGTGGACGCAGTAGGCACTGTATTCTATTCAAATCTGCCACGAACTCGGTGAATACCTGAGTTTCTCTGTAATGGGACACCCCGGGTGTCCAGTGCCGGTCTAACCTTGAGATGAGTTCATGTCTGACAGTTGTCGGTTGGGTCGGCTGACGGTTGTTTGGATATTATGTTTTTAATATGCCACTAGTTGGAACTAGTCACTGCTTTTGAGTTGGAGGTTTCAGAGTGGACTTGACGGCGTTATCCTCAACAGCATGTCTCTCTGGTTACAACATCTGTGTTAAACATTCAGGACAACGCCAGAGTCTTCCCCAAACCCTGTTACACCTTCATCAACTAACTCATCAGGAACTAACCCCCCCCCCCCCCCCCCGATTGAGCACTACTAATTTCTCATGAATGATTCAGCCCAGGACATTACAGTTAAGGAAGGACCTTTTCAATAACTCAATAACCAAAACACACTTGGTGCCTGTTGGTCTGTGATGCCCTCCAGAAACCTGAAGGTGTTGTGAATCCCCCTGAGGCTGAGACTGTAGCAAAGCCTATGATTTCCTGAACCTGCTGTGGTCATCCGATGATGGATAGCTGTGGAGCAGATGTTTCAGGAAGCAGGACATTGATAACAGTCCCAACGGAGGCCTCTGATTGGACCTTGTCACCTCCCCCCTCCGATCAGCCCATCCATCATTGGCTGAAACAGGAGGCCACTCGCATAATGTCAACATTGGTGTGTTTGGGGGGGAGTAAATTGTAATAGATTATTCAAGTCTGGTTAGAGATTTTTCACCTGGAAGATGTTTATCTTTGATGTGTTTCTGAAATAATACATACTTTATTAAGTTATGTATTCCTGCTAAGATTACCTACAGGATAGATTATCTCAGGAAAGTAATGATATATTTTCGCCTCAACATTTAACACAACTGCCTAAAAGGGAGAAAATAATTCGACTGCATGTGTAAACTTGATAAGGAAATTGCTTTGATAAGGAAAGAGAGGCTGGAGATAGCCCAGAAGAAATGCATTGTTGTTACTGAATTCTAACCCACAGTCCTAGCCTCAGAACCCTGACTGTAAGTAGTGAAGGAGCTCAGCTCTGATGGATTTGCGAAACAGTGCAATCGTCCTGAATTTAAATAGGTTCAAGGCCTCGCACACAGATGGCTCCTCGCACTGCCAGATATGCTGTTCAATAGTTCAGAGACCTCGCTCACTCGTTTCCTCAATCTTGGCCTCTCTCGCCCTCTCTCTACCCCCCCCCTCCCTCTCTCTCTTTCTCTACCCCCCCTCTCTCGCCCTCTCTCTACCCCCCCCTCCCTCTCTCTCTTTCTCTACCCCCCCTCTCTCGCCCTCTCTCTACCCCCCTCCCTCTCTCTCTCTACCCCCCCTCTCTCGCCCTCTCTCTACCCCCCTCCTCCCTCTCTCTCTCTCTCTCTACCCCCCCTCTCTCGCCCTCTCTCTACCCCCTCTCCCTCTCTCTCTCTCTACCCCCCCTCTCTCGCTCTCTCTCTACCCCACATTTCTCTCTCTCTCTCTACTTCCCCCCTCTCTTTGTCTCTCTCGCCCTCTCTCTACCCCCCCTTTCTCTCTCTCTCCTCTCTCTCTTTCTCTCTACCTCCCCTCTCTCTCTTTTTCTCTACCTCCCCCCTCTCTCTCTTTCTCTCTCACACACACGTTCTGTCTCCCCCTCTTGCTTCTTTTTCATCACCATCCCACACACACACACTCCCACCCCTTGGTTTTCCTCCCTCTCTCCCTCTCTCTCTCTTTCTCTCTACCTCCCCCCCCTCTCTCCCTCTCTCTCTCTCTTTCTCACACTCCCTGTCTTCCTCAACACAAAAGTACCTGATAAGGAAACCACACACCTTTTGCACCAGAACCGGGCACGGTTACACAAACTTGCAAGCCTTCATCACCCAGGTTAATTTGTGTTTTCTCCCCAGTGACGGGGAAAGCCTGGATCACACTATGGGGGAAAGAGAGCGGGAAAGCTCTTGTGCTCAACCAAGTCTAACACCCATGTCTCGATTCAGTCCACATGATGGATCAAGGATACATAACAAATTAAGCAAAATGCCGACTGGTGAAGGCTTCCAGATGCCTCTGGAGAGGCCTGCAAGTGTCAGATGTGTGTGGGCTCCCACTGTAACCAGATGGTAAAAGTGCAAAAAGGGTCAGAAAGAGGTGGCCCACATCCATTTAATACATCCATTGTTTGTAATTTTTCAGGAATAGTGTCACATACTGTAATCGTTTTCAGAAATGTTGATGTGTCTTCAGTGTGCTTTACTGTAGTCCTATAGGACTGCGCTGCATCATGGTGTTAAACTGTCGAGGGGGAGCTGTACCAAGAATTCCAATGTACGGTAGGCCTACCTGTTACTGCACTTACAAAAAAGGCGAATAAACCTGACACTTGAAACCAAGGACATGACGGCATTATTCTGGTGCTATTCTGGTAACTCGACGGTTTATTGTCATGATAACTATTGTTCTTCAGATGACTGCATGGAGCCGTTTCTAATTTATCTCGTCTTTGTCTCACAGCTCCGCGTCTTTCTTCGGTGGTCCGTTCGTTTGCTTGTTTATTGCCTTGCTAGAAGATAAGAAGGGGTAGACATTTAATCCAAACATGTTAATTAGTGAAGAGATTGCATCGGCACAAATGAAGCTAATGAAATAAACACTGTCCTAGAAGAAGAGATTAGCAATTAAGCTCTTAGACCGGAGAGCAATTTACAGATTGTTGTTGCTTTCTTAATGCGGTGGAGTAATAAATGTAAGGCTACCCATGGCAGTATCTTTTTTTATTGCTGTGGTAGTTCTGTAAACCCACAAGGTATTCGCAAAACGCAATTTCTTTATCGGATGACTGTGATTTGTTCCAACCTAGTGTCTTTATTGCTCCTGTCATCAAAAAGAGGCCAATAGTGTGTGTGTCATCATTTCAGCAGACACAATCAGTGACACGCCGTTTATATATACAGTACTCTACATCCTGGAGTGCATTTTCCATCTGAGATATACAGTAGAGTATATGTTTACATTAGTCTGAGTTGTTTGTCTTAAACGATTGTTCATCCCTGTCATGGTTCCTGTCTAATGTATATACTGTAGTGTACATAAAGATTCCCTTGCTTTTGGAGGTGATTGTGTGTTTTTGCGCATCTGCGCATGAGGGTTTGTGGCTGTTCATGTGCTTTTATGAGAGCACGCACAGTGTATGTCTGTCAGTGTTCGCTAAGTACGTGTGTGTGTGTGTATATATGTCTGTGTGTGTGGTTGTGTGTGTGTGTACAGTACATGTCTGTGTGTGTGTGTGTGTGTGTACTGTATGTACAGTCGCTCTGGATAAGAGCGTCAGCTAAATGACTAAATGTACTGTACATGTGCTGGATCCATCTGGCCATTTCAGCCAGCAGGACTGAAGAATGGAGTCTTGATTAGGTAGATTGCCAGCGTGACAAAACCAACGACACCAAACCTGTGGGAGTCAGGTGGCTGAGCGGTTAGGGAATCAGGCTAGTAATCTGAAGGTTGCCAGTTCGATTCCCGGCCGTGTCAAATGACGTTGTGTCCTTGGGCAAGGCACTTCACCCTACTTGCCTCGGGGGGAATGTCCCCGTACTTACTGTAAGTCGCTCTGGATAAGAGCGTCTGCTAAATGACTAAATGTAATGTAAATGTACTGTACATGCGCTGGATCCATCTGGCCATTTCAGCCAGCAGGACTGAAGAATGGAGTCTTGATTAGGTAGATTGCCAGCGTCCCGCTTCGTCCAGATCTCCCCTGTGAGTCTCAGTCCGGCCAGGGAAGTAATTAACCCACTGCCCTGTGTGTGTGTGTGCGCGCGTGTGTGTGCGTGTGTGTGTGCGTGTGTGTGTGTGTGCGCGTGTGTGTGTGGACATGCTGGCACAGAACAAAAGTTAACTGGAAGACCATCTCTCATTTCCTATCCCTAACAATAGTCCAATTGTGGTATTGTCGCTAAGAGACGGATTCAATAGCCTGCAGATTAAGTCAGAGAATCATTAGCTTTCGTTCAGACACTATTAATTGTTTTCATCATTGGCAGACAATCTCTGAAGAGGGTTTATCAAGAGAGTGGATTATGTTTCCATCCACAAGGGATGTTTGATGCAATAGAAAGACGTCTCACAGGGTGATGTATTGCTTTCTCATAAGACCTTTAAACTACTAAACAAAGATGTTTTAGGGAAAGCAGATCTCTTTCTGCCCGTAATTGTAAGTAATATTCCTTTGAGGGCACTGGATTTGTGACAATATTTTACCACCATGCAGAATGATATCATACTTGCCTATGGGTTTTAATGTCAGTACTGGAAAGCTGACTCAACTTTGCTCTAGCACAATGAATCACTCAGGGACTATCATCAAATTTCACACTGTGTCCCAAAAAAAAAAATTATCCACCAAAAGCGGTGCCAATCTTTTTTAAACTTCCACTTCGTTTGAAGAGGTCAAAGTCATCAAGTTCATGCTGTTGAAGCAAATCATCAAATGCAGCAAACGTGAGACTCAGCAGGGCTGCCCTGAACTTTCCTGATAGACGTTCTCCCATGTTGGATGCAGTTTATTTTAAAAACCTCAGGCCCAGCTGTACTTTGTGATTAATGACACTACTTTATTTTTTGAGCCTTTTTTTATTGATAGGACAGTTGGAGAGAGACAGGAAAAAGCAGGGAGGGAGAGAGAGGGGAATCATGCAGGAAATTTCCCTGGGTCGGATTCAAGACTTTCACTCCAGCTACCGGGAAGCCCCACTGGATTAACCCTAACCCTTAACCTAGTCCTGAGCACTGGTTGAAAATAACCAGTGAACAGAGACGGCAGTGTCATCAACAACAATGGAAAGATACCTTTCATGTGTTTTATAGACACCCACTGGCCCTTCTCATCTCTTCCATATGTTAGAGAAGGCTGGGATGGAGGGGCGTTTTGTCCCCCGTATCCACCCCCCCCCCCCCCCCCCCCCACCACCACTCAGGATGGGTAAAGTAGTAGTGAACCAAGGCAAGTAAAGAAGAGGGTGTTCCCTACAACCAATCAAGTGCTTTTGTTTACTGGTTTGTTTATCCTTGAAATGTAAAATCTTCCAAATTAAATATTTGAGAAAGAGAATGCTTTGGAAGCAAAAAAGGCAATCAAACAAAGTGATGACAAAGAGTGACGTGCAGCATGGATACACGTTTTCTTATCTGTCTGTTATCAGTAACCTTGTTCGACGTGCTTTGTGAGCATTTCACAGCCGGTGGTTCACTGTAATCTACGCAAACCCCTGCTGACTTGGTGTCCCGTGACACAGTTCATTCAGATCTCTGTTGACAGTCTGGGTTGCCACGGTAACTGTCAATCACAGCCCTAATTCCCATGACAAGAACATTCACTGTGACAGAAGGTCACAAGTTATTAAAGGCATATTGGCATTTGTTCGCATTCCCCTCTGAGTGAAAAAAAAAAAGAAAGAGAGAAAATCAGTCAAAAATGCATAATCTTGGGGCGCCCGTTGGCTCAACCGGTGGCTCAACCGGTGGCTTACTGTTGGTAAGAGCGCATATCATTAAAGCTATACTCCCTAACGCAGGGCCCAGGACTCGAATCCGGGTAGGGCCATTTTCTGCATGTCTTCCCCTTTCGCTGTCTCTCCACCCGCTCTCCTGTCAATTCAATTCAATAATACTCTACGACTGTCCTATAAAGAAATAAATCCGAAAAAAATGCATGATCTCCTCCATTATCCAGATACACAGTACATTGAGTGTTCCCTCCGTCTGAGTTTACCTAAAGACAAGAGGAGATTACGATCAAAAAGTCTTTTAATTGCCGCTCTCTTCTCCCAGATCTCAACATATGGTGGACTGATGCTGTGGTTAATGCAAGCTCCCAGGCGAACGTCTTCTCCTGAACGCTCCGCACACACCGACTAATGAACACGTCTGTGATAGATTACAGGGTGGAGGAATCTCTAGGGAAGTACAAAGAAAGACTTACTTAAATAGGACACACTGTCTAGCTATCTATCTATCTCTCTCTCTCTACTCCTGTGACTTGCATTGCTTGCCTTGGAATTCCTCCGTGAGGTGACTGGTGACAAGAGTGGAAAGTAGCAACAAGAGAAATGTGCTGTGAGGTGAATGTTTCAAATAGGCACAGCGGAGAAGAGGGATGGAGAATGTAGGCTATACCTTACTGCCGTCAAGGTGTAGCCTATCACTAGGCCTACTGTAGGTATTGTGTGAGAAATGAAGGTGGTGTAATGTACCGCATTCATCATGCGGTACATTACACCACCTTCATTTCTGTCAATCTGTCAGGCAACCTTTGATATGGTGACAAATTCGACACGTCTATGATATTTCAGCTTTGAACTGATCCACACTCAAAAAACGTTCCATCTCGCTTTTTGGCGAAACCTTAATTTACTCTAAAACCGAACTGATGGAGCGTGTGAGTTAGCGCCACGCCTACGTGCATTCGTGTAAACGCTCATTTTCATTGTTTATGAAAAGATACCGCCGTCCAAATCAAGTTTAGCTCCAACTTTGACTTTTTCCAAGAGTAGAGAACAGTTCAACAACATCTCTGAAGGTTCCATATGGCAAGAAAGTGAGCCAACTTATTAACAAGCTAGCTAGCTAGCTAGCTGACTCATCAAATTGCCACACGAATCCCTGGGTAAGTGTTGCGACAGTCTTGATTCTCGGTGTCGAAGCTAATTCGAACTAACAAAGAGGCACTGGGGGCAGAAATGATTAAATCAGTGGTGAGTCACATTAGCTGTTGGTCAGCCATGTTAAAACAACTATCTGGCCAAATGGCAGGTCGCCAGTGACAGCAGGCCAAGTCTCATTGTTCACAGTGCATTGTGTCTCATCTCAACGAGTCTGGTCTATGAAACTGCAATATCACGTTATTTAACAGTAAATAGGTTGTCAGCCGACTTTTTAGCAATACATTTACATTTAGTCATTTAGCAGACGCTCTTATCCAGAGCGACTTACAGTAAGTACAGGGGCATTCCCCCCGAGGCAAGTAGGGTGAAGTGCCTTGCCCAAGGACACAACATCATTTGGCACAGCCGGACTTAAATCGAACTGGCAACCTTATGATTACTGGCCTGATTCCCTCACCGCTCAGCCACCTGACTCCCAGGCAATAGTGCCTGTTATTATTTCACAGTAGACTTGGTGTAAGATGAGGATACAAAGCGTGTCCACCACCCACCACACTTTCCATATCCTGACCCATAAACTCCTCTCTCTCTCTAATGCTTTCTTGTCAATAGCGGAGTATTGATAGTTTTGTCTGGTTACAGTTAGCAACTCCATCAGCACGGCATTCTGTTTCCTGGTATTGTATGCATCACTGGATGGTCATCCTAGTGGCATAGTTACCAAAGGGACACTTTACAGAGACCCTGTGTATGTGTGCAGTCATGTTTGTGTGTGTGTTTGAGGGAAATTACAACTCTTTTGAAATGCAAGTAGCACGTTGCTATCAAGATCCACTTCAGAAAGTTAAATGTGCTCAGTAGGCTATTGTAGGCTATATTATCTCATACCATGAGCGGTTAAGAAAAGAACAGGTTAGAGTTCCCCCATTTGTTTATGTTCCTGTCCTCTTCGCATGGTATTATGACAGCACCCCACTGAGATTAATCCTGAATGACTAATCCCGTTGTAAATCGCCGTGATGTCTCTGTTTGTCTTTCATGACCTAGTTGGGGTTTAAGAAACTGCCGCTGGTTTGTATGTGATATCATGTCGTGAAATTAAAGCCTTAAGTACCTCCTGCTTCATTTCTATACAGTCGTTACACCAATGGGATCCGTTGGAGATTCAGATTTTTTTTTACATTTGCTACAGAAGAGAAATATTGCTACGAGAATCAGAGATTAGACTACGGTTTATCGTTCACACGCAGAAAACCAACCGACTCTCCATAACGAAGGTCTTGAGGGAGCGACGTTAACCTCCTCACCAGAATCTTAACGTGTGATGCTTTCTGAGACAATTACCACATTCTGTCAGTCTGTCGGTTGCGTCCGTTTGGACAAACCGACACTAAGTAGCACTCTCAAATGATCTGGCCGGAAATAATTGTAATTTATGTCCATAGAATGTCGGACTCATCATGACGCTAGGCCCTCTCTCCCCTGCCACCCTACACCCTCGAACCCTATCATCTTACCCACTCGCCTGCCAGAATCGGATAACGGGCATATTTTGTCGAGACCCTAATGACATATGTTTGTTTCCTAACCATTCAACAGAGTAATGAATTTAATAACTGCCCACCTCCTTCCTTATGGGCGGTGGAAGAACCTTGGTAATGAAGGTTTATGGGACGCACTAAACACCCTAGCGCTCGTTGCATTCTCATTACGGAGGCTTTCACAAGCTGTTAGCACGCCCTCCGTCAAGCTAGGATATCTCTCCGACAGGAGAACAGCACCTCAGGTAGTCAGCAAGTCCACAGAAAAAGGGAGGGCTACAGAGGGGAGTGTGTTCATGTTTTTTAATTAAAGAAAATGTGCAGTAAATAGAACTAACATTGTAACAACTATTTCCGTAGGCTGTTTAGTTTAAAGGTAATTTAAAAGTTGTGGCTTTTCTAACGCTAGATGTAGTGGATCATATTTCCTGTGTTGTGAAACCTGTGTTATTTTTTATTTTCAGATTTATCCTATCATGAATATTGTGTGCAGTGAGATGAGGAAGTACGCACTCAGTGGTGTTGATGCTGCTCTTGTGAGAAGGATAAGTGAGCTACTGACTTGGCCACTCGCATTTGCCATTTTACTGCTGCTGTGTGGATTGATTTTTGTGATTTTGGCGTGTTGCACTCAACTCAAGTGGGTTTGAACAACAAACCGTTTCATCTTTGTGGAAAAAAAACTGTTTTCAACTGAGTAAATTCTCCTAGAAGAGGTTCTGGTGTTAAGTGAACTGTACCAATGTTTCTGTTTGTCTCTTGGTTGCCATATTGCAGTCTTTGTGTGTGTGTGTGTGTGTATTGGAGTCTACTAACTAATTATCCGTGGACCAATGAATAAAAGGGTTAACCTAGCTGTTAACTTTAAAACAACAACAAACCAACCAAAACATTAACTGATTCACAAAAAACTCAATATCCCATATCAGTGCAGAGCACTTCCCACAAAAACAATATTTGAAAAACATCCCTGAAAAAAAAAAAAACTGTCAGTTTCGCTGTTTCAGCCATATTGGATGATAGCACTCAACACCTGAGCACAACTTTCCCAGTGCTCAATACTAGGAGCTGCTGGCACACTCTGTTACTTCTGGAAAAGCGCTGGAATTGAATTAACCCAAGGTGGCTTAAGCATGTGCGTCTCTGTGAACCTGTTAACGGAGTGTGAGTGCATCATCCTTCACAATAACCGGGCTGTGTGATGTTCCTGGGAGATGGGACTGCCTCACGCAGATGGAAACGCTCCTCAGCTGTGAAACGATTGGCTGGCGTGTCAGACTTCTCTTAACATGTGTAGCTGGAAGAACCAGGAAGTTGGGGAGCGTAGGACGTAACACATCTCTAGAGCTGGTGTTGGATTTTTGTGTGTGTTTGTGTGTGTCCAGAGTTGGTGAGTTTCTTTTTAGGGTTTGTTTCATTACAGGGGTGGTCTAGAAGAATGGAAAGTCACCTTGAATCTGTGTTTTTTTTTTCCCCCAGCAAGTTTGCTTTCGAGGTTCCGGGAGTACTTAACAAGCCGATGAAACTCACCCCAGAGTGTTGAAGTGCTGAGAGTTAGTTCCATTTCCTCTGGGTAGTTTGACCCTGTGCTATGTATAGAGCATTGTGTAAACCACCCAGACAAGCTGGCATTTAGCCCCCAAAAGCGACTGTCCAGATAACCCACACAGGCACTGTGAGTAGGGGTATTTTTATCTGGGTCTTGGAGAACCAAGTGTTAGTCTTGGTTGGAGGAAGCTTCCATGCCGTTGATGACAATGTTATCACCGACCACTGCAGGAAGCCATGTATCTCCTGTTTCACTGGTAAACAGGTTTGCTACTGGTCACTGCTGTATAACTGTTTACCTATATAAGGGTGTCCTGAACTGAAATAAGGCGTAGGACCACAGAAAAAAGACGGTTTAGGATTAACATCTTTGCAGGTTGAAAAAAAAGAATTGTGAAAAAACTGAAAAGATTGAATGACTTTTTGTGTCACAAGTAACTGAAAAACTGCATTTTATTATCTTTGTGTGTTTCAATGTTTACATTGAAACGTTTGAACAAGTTAGAATATTAATTTGACAGTTTGTTTCATTCTACAGTTTCCCTTTGCCATTAGGAATTCCACAACAGCTGTTGAGAAGAGGAACAGTTTTCTAATGAATACCGAAAGCAGTACAAGATAACATATAGAGATAACGTGAACACAGAAACATTCATTCATCACGACTCACACACCCAGCTCCAGCACCCGTCAGGACAGACAGAACTAGTGTGTCTGTGTCATATTGATAAATCTATCACCCGCTGGCCCAGGCCCCAGGGAACCTGCTGCGCATGCATAGTTGGAGCATATTGTCAGCCCAGTTTGACACCACAACTTGGATCTTAATCCTTTTCTTCACACCACCCATGGTCAACTTTAATTAATACCATGGCCCGAGGACCTGGCTTGGCCAGAATTTCTCCTTTTCTCCCAATCTGGGAGATGCATTTTTTTTGTACTTTCACACAGTTTGTCAGACATTCTTGAAATCCTATTTCACGACAGGAAAGTCTCCACTGAAAGTGCCTAGATTCAGCTTTAATCAAATTCGACAAGCCTCCTTTTGAATGTTTTCTGATTTTAAATCCTCTGAATATTCCTCCAGTGGCAGTTCAGTTAGCCAACAGTTCAGTTAGCTAACAGGCCATGGTTCAGCAGGCTTGGCATCTAGGCTTGCCAGCTGTAAATAAACAGTCACGAAAAAACATCTTGATCTTTTACGACTAACACTTAGTTAAATGCTAAAACCCCATTTTCGATGACCACGAGGCCTGCAAGGAGGTTCAGTAAATTGCTGATATGCGCCTGCCTCAGTTCACGCCTGATAAGGACATTTGCACGTCTTTCATCTGAGGCAGTCCAGACATCTTCCTGGTTCAATAAAGAAAACACAGGAAGTGAAGGATTCGGAGTAGTTGCCTGTGAAACAATAAGGAGTGAGTAAATCAGCCAGGCGCTGACAGCAGCTCCTTGGAGGACCATGGGAAACTGCTTGGCCTGTCTGATCTCTAATCATGCGTGCATCATACATGCATCATACAACATGCCTGCGTCTGTACGGTACACGGCAGACGTATGTTGGTCTTATCAGTGAAACTAAACGTTACAATACGTAACTCGTGTCACTCTTGTCTGTTCGCATGCTTCACCGGCAACCATAGGCGGTGACGTGACCAGATGTGAGTAGAGAAACCATCCAGGGTAAATTATGGAGGTGCGACAGAAAGAACAAACGCCAGAGAAAAAAAAGTGGGTTGCCATGGAAACAAAGGTGTGTACACACTGACCCCCCCCCACCACCACCACCTTCAGTGTTACAGAAACCAGGAAACAAAAGAATGTGAAGTGGTAGAACTGCTACCCCCATTTACACACTGCTGCTTGTACATGGATGTTGATGACACATAAAGCTGCTTTACATTTGCACAATAGCCTACTGAACCCCCCTCCCCCAGCCCCTCATAAATACATACATTCGTAACATGGTATTCCCTGCTTTCGTCTACTCTCAACTACACTGTTGTCCGATAAGATAAGGTAACACTTCGTTAATCTGCTGGGAGTGTATTTGGGTGTTAGGGGAGCAGAGAAAAAGGTGAAAGATGGAGAAAATAAGTTAACAAATGAGGGGGGGGGAGACCGTTCTTTTTGGGAAAGACTCTACCACCATAACAGCCAACTCCGTCGTATTCCCAGTATGTACTGTGAACACGTCGACACAACCCCAACGACCCCTGGCTATTTTCACTCCCCCAAAACAGACGTATAAATTAGTCAGTGTTCTTTTGACCTGTTCTCCGATACCGTAGGAGAGAGAGAGTCTCATCGCGGTCTCGTGGGATGGAGGCAGAGGTTGTGGACGTCATCAGACACCTGACTGTGGTCAGTCCTGCTAAGGGAAATGTATGACGCTCGTGAACACTAAAAAGCAGAGTCGCCCCCAGACTTTACCCTCTAAGACTTTTGAGTTGCAATTGATCCCAGCAACTTATCCTCCCGCGAGGTTTAAACTACGGAGTATTGTCAAGAAGACTTGGACCAGAACAACCAATTTCTTATTCTTGTGTTTCGCAATACTTTTTTTGCGGATGGAGCAACAGCCATTAACGGAAGATTGGCTGGATATTCCTGCTTGGATGTAATGTATTCTCATTGAATTCATACATTTTCATGTGATACTCTTTGAAAGCAGTATTATTTAGGGGCTCTGGTATTCTAGGTTGGCTTTATTACACAGGGTCATCTATATCATTAAACTCAATTACTAAAACAACACGGCCTACTAATTAGAATTTTACATTAATAGATAATGTGCTCGCGTTTTATGAAGCTTGCCGTTTAATTGTTCTGTATAATGTTGCTAAAGATTCTGTAATGAGAGACAGAGAGAGAGAGATTACATATAAAAGGCCTTATTGAGCATCATAATGTGCAAATAATTGCAATGTCTTGGAATGAAAAAAGGATTCCTTTGGAAGCCAGATCACACATTCAGTCACGGTCCGCACGCAACGCCGGCGCCTTCTCATCTCCACACGAAGACAATTCTTCCCTAACGAGCGAAACAGCGTGGCCTGTTTGGTCGCTTGGTCATCAGACCATAGATATATATAAAGACTAGATGTCTTACGGCGGAGTCTAGAACGTCCGCACATGGCGGGCATCTTGCTACAGTCAACTCGCTCACCCATAACATTGTGTTGATGCTACATGTACTTTTTAAATGACCATAACTTGCTCAATTTTGAAACGGTTTGGTTTGTTATCAACGTCAGAGATGTCGTTATGCCACTGCATACTTCTATTCTATAAAATAAAAAAAACATAATTATTCATAAGTATGCAGTGGCATAACGACATCTCTGACGTTGATAACAAACCAAACCGTTTCAAAATCGGTTGAAAATTTAGCAAGTTATGGTCATTTAAAAAGTACATGTAGCATCAACACAATGTTATGGGTGAGCGAGTTGACTGTAGCAAGATGGCCACCATGTGTGGACGTTCGACTCCGTTGTCCGGCAACGAGGACGAGACATCTACCCTTTATATATATATCTATGCATCAGACTGCCAACAGAGCATCACAGCACGTGTCACAATCCGTGCTCGGCCTTCTGGGTAGAGGAGTTCTCAGCCCCTCGCCCCGGTCCGCCCACGGAGAGGCTCGGATTTGTGTCCGCGCTCCACCGCTGCGTCTGTGAGGTCACAGACGAGTCACAATCTGTTGGCCGACGTTCCGAGGGCCAGAAACAGACGGGAGAGAGGCTTGTGTCATCTGGTCCTGTGGCAGTTAAGGGGAAAACCTTCTTCAGTATACATTTAGTCATTTAGCAGACGCTCTTATCCAGAGCGACTTACAGTAAGTACAGGGACATTCTCCCCGAGGCAAGTAGGGTGAAGTGCCTTGCCCAAGGACACAACATAATTTGTTTTGCATAGCCGGGAATCGAACTAGCAACCTTCTGATTACTAACCCGATTCCCTAACCACTCAGCCATCTGACTCCCCACACCTTCTACTCTCTTCACTCTGCCGGGCCGGGGCAGGATGAACCGAGCCAAGTTGGCCGTACCTGGTCGGGCCCTGGCAAGGACGGGAGCACTGAACGACGCAGAGAGCGACTCCCGAGCCAAACCCAGGGGAGAGCGATTTGTCCGGGGGAATTAAAAACAGGCACGCCATTGTTGATGTGTTTTGAGATGGAGGTGTTTCTGGAGAAGTCGGGCCTTCTCCATTAGCACGCGCTGTGTGGTCCCGCGGGAGCCCGAGGTCGTTGTGATGTGAAAGGATAAAAATTGGCGGACGAACATCAGCGGAGAGCACAGCCGAGCGTAAAACTAAGCGGGTTTTCCACGTCTTCATCAGTTCAGCCAGCAACCAACCGGTTCACTCTGCACTAGCTTCAGTTTTTAATACACACACGCTACCCTCAAACTGAATAGTCTATCTCCATTGACTCTAGGGCCTGATCTGAGCTCTTGTTTGTAGAGGAAGGGGTTAAGGGCACTGAAGAGACCCCCCCCCCCTCCTCGCCCCCCCCCCCCCCCCCCCACCACCACCCTCTCCGCCACAGGAGGTGATTAAAACAGATGGAGTAGATGACTAGATTGGCGGAGGAGAGGAAGGAGGGAGGGAGGTTGGGAGGGGGGTGAGGTGATGATGGCGTATGAGGATCACGATCATGGCACTGCATTATGCATCCTGGGGGGTGAGGTGGGGAGGGCGGAGGGTAGGGGTTAGGGGGCCAGGGGGGTGGCGGGCGGGAGGAGCATCAGCGACTCTCCGCTACCTCCCCGGTGTCAAGAGCAGCGCACTCGGTGGGCCTGTTGCCATGGCAGCGGCAAGGGGGGGGGGTGCGCTCATTTGCAAATATTACCCGTGGACCTCTGAGAGCGGGGCAGGATTTTTGACACACCAGACAAAAGACTGGCGCTGTGTACTGAGGGGCTGCGGGCGATGAGAAGCTGTGAAGGACGGAGGGGGCTAACATGCGAACGTTCGGGTTGAAAGCGATCGGGATCGCGCCGCGTGTTTGGACGCACAGTGGTTTCCTACTGGTCGGACCTGCGTATGTGTGCCGCACGCTTTTGTTTCTCCACACGATAATGTCTGAATGATGAGACATTCCTCCTCACAAGCTCATGAATATAATTTCTCATTCCGGCTGACAGGTTGTGTCATCGGTTGCTTTCAGTACCAATTTGTGACTTGTCACAAATTGTTGAGGTCAAAGTACATTTAGTCATTTAGCAGACGCTCTTATCCAGAGCAACTTACAGTAAGTACAGGGACATTCCCCCCGAGGCAAGTAGGGTGAAGTGCCTTGCCCAAGGACACAACGTCAGTTGGCATGACAGGGAATCGAACTGGCAACCTTCGGATTACTAGCCCGATTCCCTCACCGCTCAGCCACCTGACCCCCCCTGAAAGTAAAAGTTTTGTGCGTGTGGACGGGGGCGAGGGTGTGGTGTTTGCAGAGGGGCTCTTGCGCATAGATGTGCATGGATGTATGGAGTACCAAACGGCCAATATACCAGTCATCCAGATGAGAGAGGGAGAAAGAGGGAGAAAGAGGGAGAAAGAGGGAGAAAGAGGGAGAGAGACGGCGAACTAATGAAAAGGTAGTGGGATGACATTTTGAGATGTGTGAATGAGGGTTCCGTGACATTTAAAGAAAAGCCCTGAAGACAGATTGTGAGGCGAGGGCTGAAATGGAGTCTGGTTGATATTACAGAACGAGAAGTAGAAAGCTGTTGCTCCATGACCTACGAAGGCTGGCCTGACTGCCGATTGGCCACGAAGTTGTTGGACGGGTAAGACGACAACTGGAGGGAATGCTATGTTTTCACCTTGTTCTCACACAGATCATTTTAAATTCTCTCAGAAGATTTCTTTGTATTGTCAAAATATATTGACTACACTAGGCTCAGCATTGTGTGGAAATATTTTTTTTCTTCTTACTTTCTACTCTCTTTACTTTCTTGACTACTTTCTAGTGTCATACAATGCTGTGATGGAGGGAGAGAAGGAGGGATAGATAGATGGATCAAAGAAAGAAAGAAAGTGAATGAAAGAAAGAAAGGAAAGGAATGGATGGAAGGAAGGATTCAGTTGGGAGGGACCCAGGCATAACTTCAGCCTAACACCAGAGGTGTGTCATGGAGAGATTATCCCAGGCATGCTATGGGGAGGAGCGTAAGCCTTCGGGGAACAGAGCACCAGGGGGTTTCGTACCTTTGAAGTTGCTTCCAAACGAGCAGCCTGCATCACCCATGTTCAGATAATCACGTAACAGCCGTGTGATGAGGCTCGTCTGAGGGGATACACATGACAGATGTTTTACCTAATCCCTTTGTGCGTTTTCACCAGGGTGGCTTTCTCGGTTCATGTAAGACGCATGACCGATACTCGTTCACAGCCCTGGCCTACGCTTGTTGTTTTGGGGCTGAAATGGGAACCAGCCGTGATAATGAAGTCATGTGAAATGCCATGTAAAAGGTTTTAATTTAGGAAATGCTTTTATGCTAAGTGGTGTACAGAGGTGGGGGAGGTGGATTGGGGGGTGAGATGTGGGTGGGGGTTGAGGGGGTATGGGCTGGGGTAAGGAGGGGTGGGCGGGGGGTGAGGGGAGGAGAGTGGAGGTGGAGCGGGGGTAAGGAGGGGTGGGTGGGGGGTGAGGGGAGGGGAGGTGGAGCGGGGTTAAGGAGGGGTGAGGGGAGTGGAGGTGGAGCGGGGGTAAGGAGGGGTGGGTGGGGGGTGAGGGGAGTGGAGGTGGAGCGGGGGTAAGGAGGGGTGGGCGGGGGGTGAGGGTGTGAGTGTGGGGGTAAGGAGGGGTGGGCGGGAGGGGAGGGGAGGTGGAGGGGGCTTGAGCCTGGGATCCTTCTGATCCACTGTCTAACACTGAACCATCTCCATCCTCACTGACAGACATCGTGAAACGATTTCGGGATGTTTAGGACAGTTAACGTCTTCTGTTGTCCACATCATGGTTCAAGATCCAGGACTGAGGATGTCGTAGGGGTTACATCAGCCCGACTTCTGTAGCAATTACACCCAGCAGTTTGTCTTCATTCTCCGTCCACATCGAAATGGAGGGAATGATGGGAGATGGCGAGCAATAACGTGTTTCTCCGTCCTCACGTCTTTCCGTGTCCCTGACGGACAGGTAACCTCTGGAGCGTAGAGTCTCGCTTTTATTGTGTCATAAGTCATGTCTGCCTTGTGGAGGGAAACGGCAAAGACGCGCATTAACCCGGCTCCCAGGCCTCAATATAGATCTACTCACTCACACACACACAGTCACACACACACACACACACACACACACGTGGACACTCTCTAAATGAATTGACGCTTTTCCCTGTTTGCCCAGAGAGAGAGAGAGAGAGAGAGAGAGTCAGGGACATGGAAGAGTACATGCTCTGCTGGGGTTGCATTCTGTATGGGAGGACAAGAGGAGGAGAAGGAAGGGAACGGTGGAGGGAGGAGAGGGGAGGGGGGGGGAGTAGAGAAGTGGTGGAGAGAGAGCCTTCTCAATCCTCTCACAGGAGCTCCGTAAACCCATTTCAAGGTCCCCTGGACTCAGAACACCACAAGCTGTCATGTCATGTGCTGCGGTATGGTCCGGTGGACTAGTGTTGACTGGAGCCACAGCAGATGACACACAGACAGACAGGCTGACGCAGGAGATAACTGACACAAAGACACACCACAGGCACACACACACAGGCACACACACAGGCACACACACACCACAAACAGGCACACACACACACACAAACAACGAAAGATGTATACACCTGCTAGATACAAGCTTGGTAACACATCCACAAACCAACATGCAGACAGAACACTCATACCGTACAACACACATCCGTTTTTTTCTTTCGCTAAGCACCCTCTTACAATCACAGAAATGTGATTGACTGTCACAGAAAAACCAGGGGGTTTGGTTTATCAAGCAACGACTGATACAGCCACCACAGTTGTAATCCCCCGCATTTACATTTGAAGGAACGCTACTGAGTTCTCTCCGTACTCACACCTTAAAAGCTTCAGTAACACTTGGTTGTTACTACGACTTTGAGCAAAAAGGCTGCTTGTGTGTGAAGCTGCTGGGGGTGTTCATTTACATTTTACATTTAGTCATTTAGCAGACGCTCTTATCCAGAGCGACTTACAGTAAGTACAGGGACATTCCCCCGAGGCAAGTAGGGTGAAGTGCCTTGCTTAAGGACACAACGTCAGTTGGCATGACCGGGAATCGAACTGGCAACCTTCGGATTACTAGCCCGATTCCCTAACCACTCAGCCAACTGTTCAGACCCTGCAGAGGAACACCAATAGGATTACCTCTGGTTTACCATCTCATTTTCCCTCAGGACACCATTACCACTGAGCCTTCCCACAACACATCCATTTCTAATTACCATTCACCATATCCTGGATCATCGGCGTTTGGTGGAGGGGGGAGTGGCACACACATATAAATTCATGTTAATGAATCGAAATGAAATTAGCCCACAGCTTCAGACGGGGCGGAGAGTTTGAATGCTGGATCAGCAGTTGGGCGGCGCAGTGGAACGCTTAGAACACAGTTGCCCACGGTGACATGGCTCTGAAGGATTCAGGGCTCTAGAGGGTTGTTATGTGTGTGTGTGTGTTTGTGATGAAGAAGTGGGGATGACAGGGTTAAGAAAAGGAGAAACGTGATCTTTGCTGCAAGGTTTGTTGTAAAAACTCTCAAGTGGTCAGGTTTCCTGAAGAACTAGAATACTGTACACTACAGGTAATCTAATGGTCAGGTCTCTGATGATGAGAAGGCCTTGAGAGGTTTGGTTACCCTAATTGACCCCCCCCCCACACACACACACACACCCACACACACAAAGAGACTTGATTGTCCCTTAAAGATTTACAATTTCCACCAACCTTTCCAGTTGAAGCTATATGCCTACAACATGACAGAGTACACATTGAACAACCCCCTGGACCGCCAGAAAGCCTTTTTCTTCTCTTTCCTGTAATCTGCAATCACTCTTCAACAAGATGATTTTGCCCTTATGATAAGTTGATGAAAAATTCACTCTCCCTCAGGGACGAAATTACATGTTGTGTGTACAGATGAAGAAAGGTAATATGATCTGATTATCGAGCATATATACACCGAACCTGCAAGTGCTAGATTTCAAATGAACGTTAATCGCCGCTCTATTGGATTTCCCTCAAATGCGCGCCATTAATCCTCTCGTGCAATCTTTTGTGATGAAACAACGGAGCTCTATCCGCCATAATTAACTCCCGTTTTGAACTTGCGTATCGAGTGCCGGGATCGAGAGAAATTACACCCGACTACAGCGAGTGTTTAATAGACCTGGGAGAGCCAATTAAAGCTGAGAACCTTTTCATTACTTTTCCTTTTCATGTCCACTATTACTTTAGTCTTATTAAGGGCACTTCTCTAGAGCCTACGATAGCTCTGGTTTAGTCGAACCTTTCTAGCCATGATAGAATGATTCAGCTTAGTTTGGCCTGAGTGGATGGAGGGAGAGAGAAAGGGAGAGAGGCTGAGATAGACAGAGAGTGGGAGAAGTCAGAGGGACTTGAAGAGAGAAAGAAGTGAGAGAGAAAATAAAGAGGTTTGTAGAGAAGGAAGACCCAGTATTTGGCTTGTTGCCTAGCCAACAGTGATTTAACTTGCTTCAGGTTATGTTGAGAGTGAACAAAGATCACAGGATGCATCCAAACCTTCATTTAATAATAACCTCCCCATTAGCCTTCTCAAAGAGTCACAGACTTTAGGGCAAAACAGTCATGTGAAAAATCATGGCAAAATATCAGGCTAGAGGCTAGCTCCTGTTGTTCAGTCTCTGCCATTAGTCCTGGTACATCCCATAATGTACCAGACTTGTTGTCAGGGTGATGTAATGTTTTTGTGTACAGATTCTGTGGATGAGCAATGACTTCCTATCATCTGGCTTGACAATTATTCACACAGTGCCCAGGAGAGCAAATCATGTGTTCTCTCACTCAGGGGTAGTATAGACACACTCCTCCCTCCCTCCCTCCCTCCCTCCCTCCCTCCCTCCCTCCCTCCCTCCCTCCCTCCCTCCCTCCCTCCCTCCCTCCCTCCCTCCCATAGCTCTATCCATCTATGCATCTCTCTCTCGCTTAGGGTAGGGAGGCTTAGAGGATAAAAACAGACCATGCTAAACTTTAGACTGTAGCTTTTTTGGGTATAGTACAGGACTACTGTTTGCAAGAGGCTAAAATCCTGTTTAAGATTCAACTGGCCTGAACACAAGAGTAGACATTGGTCCTGTTCTCAGAACTGTAGATGGCCTATACAAAATGAAGCTAGGCCTACTGTTTCATATCTCGATATGTAACTGATCTGCCCTCTGCTATTTTAAAACACTGTGAGTCTTCAGCCTGTCCTAAGGGTGGGTTTGGGGCGGGAAGTTTGCCCCTCTGTTCGGGCGAACTGGGGGCAGATGTGCGGGGAGGGGGTCAGAGAAAAGACTGGAAAGCGCATTGGAGCGAATTGTTAAATATGCAGTCGCTCCGTCTTGCGTATTTCGCGGCACCCCCTAATCAAAAATGTGGCAGGCGTCAAGAGTAATTGATGCATAGCTAATGACTGTGTGATTAATAGTGCTGCTTCGCAGTCAGGCTGTGCTTAGGCTGCGGCTGATGCAAAGACGGGAGAGCAAGTGAAACCGAGGACCCCTCCCAGTATTCGCGAATGGTTCGAGGTCGTTGAACATCACCCGTCGCTGTTGATGTAAAAACCATCTAATTAGACGGAAAGGCTGGGAGCCGGTGTTTGATAAGTGGCTGGTGTTAATTAAGTTTGTCCAGGCAGACGGAGGTTTGCTCCTAGGATTATAAGTGTGAAGGACGAGTGGGATTTGTTGGTGCGCGGTAGTCTGCGAGCAGCACTCCCCATTGGCTTAAGGGCTTCCATGGCGACCGTGTAGACTTGAACTTGCCTGCTGATTGGAGTACAGAAGGGAAAGGTGAGGTGAAATGGGTTCTGGGTGTTTTTAAACATTGCTGGTGTGTTGATAATGAATATAAACATTGTTAGCTAGTGTGAACAGTTCATGTTACTAGTTGGTTATTGAATTGCGGTTCTACGCTCTGTGACTATAGAAAAAAGTTATAATGAAACAACTTACTGAAATGTCAAAAAGATAACATTAAAAACAACTAGATAGGCTACATTAAAACATACATGCATTGTCTTGCGTATTCTCTTTGTCCTTCAACAACCGAATCAACAATGTTTCATATTAAGGATAGAATCAGGTATTGTGTAAGCTGGGGTATTTAGAGCCAAGATGGCCGACATGTGATCCCCCAGTGTAAGTAAATCCCCATGATGGAGGCAGCATTACATCAGGCCATTATCCCCCATTGTGAGCTTGCATCAGACAGAACATCCAGGGAGACCACAGAGGCATTGCCCTCCTCCCCCCTCCTCCCCCAAGAAGGCCTTGGAGAATTGACAACACTGTAATATTAGCAGCCGAAAGGACACCTGGAGGAGAAAACCGTTTGGCACATAATGGTGTGGATTGCGAAACCTTTGTCTACTGTGAGTGAGGGAGCATGGAGGGATATATGTAGTGTTTGTAACAAAAACATTTGTTATTGTCCTTGCATGCTGACATGTTGAAGAGGCCATTCTGTCAGTATCAAGTGCATGTTCACCTGCACACTGCATCTGGTCTACAGTTCAAATACAGTGTGTGTGTGTGTGTGTGTGTGTGTGTGTGTGTGTGTGTGTGTGTGTGTGTGTGTGTGTGTGTGTGTGTGTGTGTGTGTGTGTGTGTGTGTGTGTGTGTGTGTGTGTGTGTGTGTGTGTGTGAGAGAGTGTCTTCGGAAAGAAAGGCCACATTTATTATTATCTCCTTTTTTCCTGCCTGGCTGTTAGTTGCTCCAGTGTGTTGTGTGCTGCTGGCCTGGGTCATCTTTGGCTGTCACACATCACACACACACACACATCTCACACACACACACACATCACACACACACATCACACACACACCCTCCGTCTGCTCACTTGCTGTTGCCATCATCTGCCAGTGCTAACACACACCAGTTCTGCCCTCAGGGAGCATCTGTCAGACAGGCCCTTTCACTCAACCTCCTCACCCAGCACACTGCCTGACCTGTCTCCCTGTACATGTCTAATGTAGCCCTCTACCCCCTACTCTCTCTCTCTCTCTCTCTCTCTCTCTCTCTCTCTCTCTCTCTCTCTCTCTCTCTCTCTCTCTCTCTCTCTGTCTCTCTCTGTCATCTGTCTCTCTCTCTCAGCCCTCTCTCTCAGCCCTCTCTTTGTCTGTATCTCTGCCCTCTCTCTCTCATCTGTCTACCCCTTCTCTCTCTCTGTCTGTATCTCTCTACCCTCCTCTCTGTCATCTGTCTCTCTCTCTCAGCCCTCTCTCTCTTTGTCTGTATCTCTGCCCTCTCTGTCCACCCCTTGTCTCTCTCTTTGTCTGTATCTCTCTGCACTCCCTCTCTCTCCCCCACCCACCCCTCACCTCTCTCGTGCTCCCATTTTCACCTATGTGTCTATCCAGGCTTGTCAGTTTAAATGATTATGTCCAGCCTCTGTCCGTCTCTGTGTCAGTCAGGGCCCTGTCATCTATCATCACGTCCCCTTCGCTCCCTCCTTCTCCCGTCAGTCTAACCCCGACGTCTAAGTGAAGAAATATCCCCAAAATACATAAACGCATGTCCTCCTTCTCTAGAGGAAATGAATTATCTCTCAAAGGGAACTTATGCCATGCGTGCGATGGGCCACAAGGGAATTTCAAGGAAATCCACTTTTCTATCAAAATCTCCATTCGTTTTCTCGCAATGATACAGTTTCTCAATAACTCTGATTCAAGGCATGTAAAATCAATTGAAAAACCATCTTCTCAAAGGGGTTGAAATAAAAGACTTCGTCCTTATCAAGTACCGGTGTCCAGCCTGTGTCTTTTCTGCCATCATTTGTTCTGATGGAATGGCTTTCACTGGCCGCTGATCATAAATTCGGCATCAGCTGAGCTTCAGGTATCCACGCTCCCTTTACACACACACATGTGCTCACTCACACATGTATAGACAGACACACACTTACGCACACAGTCACACAGACAGGCACACAGGCACACATTACACACATACGCAAATGTTTGCAGTGATAATCAGGTGGCTGAGCGGTTAGAGAATCGGGTTAGTAACCAGAAGGTCGCTGGTTCGATTCCCGGCCATGCCACATGACGTTGTGTCCTTGGGCAAGGCACTTCACCCTACTTGCCTCGGGGGAATGTCCCTGTACTTACTGTAAGTCTCTCTGGATAAGAGCGTCTGCTAAATGAATAAATGTAAATAATAAACTCAAGCCAAGGCTGACTGCAGTCATCTCCTAGAGATGGTTCTGGACATCTGTGACCACAGATGATTATTTGGTAACAATGACTGTTCTAAGTATTCCTTTATGATAGTCACTGAGGTAACTGTGTGTTGTATAAGCCTGCTGAATCAGTAAACAAAATCAATGTTTAATCACAGCCACACCACAAAGTGCTCTCTCACCATTGGAACATCCCGGAAACTGAAAACAGTTGGAATATGTACGGTAATTAGAGTACAGACGAAAACTATTGTTTTCACTGTTCTGTTTTTCGTTGACAAAGCTCCAAGGTGTGCTAGCATATCTACTGTAGCACCTTTAGCCACACATCCCTAAACACGTTCTTGAGGGCTGAGGTTGGAGTGGGTACCACTCTACCAAGCTCTCCACGCGGTCCTGGGTGCAGGTTCGGTCTGAGTCCAGCGCTGGTCTGGATCCTAGGTTTACCTGAGGGAGAGGGAACAGGATGAGTTATGAGTCTCGCCGGTGCCAACACACCAAGCGTCTGGATGTGATCTTGTCCATGGGAAGATAAGAGAGCTATATTTAAATAGGTGTGATACCATCAACACCCTCTCTTAGCTGGTATAATCATCCTCTGGTTTCCAGCTCACGGGATGTGCTGTGCAATAAACGAGCACGCTAGGGTATGTGCCTTTAAGTATTTCAGCACTCCTGTGGCATTTACTTGACATTTATATCCACTTTCATATTGTTTACATACATGAAGGAGATTAGTTGTACGCAGAAACCTTACCCTATCAAAATTCACTGGGTTATTTTCAGGGTTAAATTCACATTGACGTCTCACTGTGTGTTTTTGTAGATATATTGTAGCTGCTCCTTCTTGTTAGCTTCCTGAACAATTTGCTTTGATTTCATGTCTTTTAGACAATTATAACTAAATGTTTCCTTTTAGTGCACCAACCTGACAGGATGACGCATCCATTAGCTGTTGAGCTATGACAGTGACAAGACAGCTGCAAATAGGAAGCCTGTCGCTGGGTCAAAATAGTGACTGTTGTGTCTGCTGCACGCAAGACTACTGGAAATGACTCCTCTTTGACTGGCAGACGACAAACTATCTCCTAAGACCTTGTACCCTTCTAAGTGCCGAAATGATTTACGTTATTAATTTAATTTAAATTGAATAACTAATGTTATTTAATCTTTATATGATGGCGCTGACAAACTGTTAAGTGTACACTGGCAGTGGTTCACAGCCGTGTTGTCAGGATCTACTTTCCTTAGCTTTTGAGTTGAGAAGGACAATCTTGGCGACCACACTGGATACAACCAATAAATTAGCTGAACGCCACGCTAATCAGGTTAGCGATACCCACAGACATCTGGTAAACACTTCAACTGGAACCATGCAAATGAACCCTGGTAAATGGACGGTTAATTACGATTTCGACTGATTGACTAGTAGCCTAAGGGAGAAGAGGTATTGTGTCTGGGTGTGTGGTTTTGTATGAGTGTGGTTCTGTGTGTGTGGTTCTGTGTGTAAGGGGGGGGGGGGGGGGTAGCCTGGTCCTAACCAGACTTTCGTACATTTCATTTGTACAGAGAGTCTGGCCTCTCTCCATTGACAAGCGTTGACTTCCTTGTAGGCGGGTACTCTGTTGAAGTTTAAAACTATTGGATCTGCCCAGAGCCACTCTGATCTGCCATAACCAATCGCTAGCGTTCGCCTTAGCCAACTCCTTCACCACTACTGTAACAGAGTTAGCTGCCGTAGCTGGAAAATCAAACTTTTCCCGAACCCCGTGGGGAGGAGGGCCACAACATCATGGCCACCAACAAAACTCAGAAAAACGTGTTCTTGCTCCGGCTTTAGTTTATAGATATTCGGCAGCGTTGCCACAACAATCCGAATGGCTTCGCTCGCAACTTTGTCCGCCGCCATTACGGAACTACAACACAAACTAGCGCACAACATCAACGTCATCGTTCTCAGCCACACTCCCTCTGTTCGCTGATTCGCCGGTAGAAAATCAACCGGAGACATCTGACTTACGTACCTCATGGCCAGACCTAGTACAGAAGCAAAATCTAAATTGAGTGGAAGTACGTAGGAGGGCAGCCAGGCTAGGGGGTGGTGGGGGGGGGGCTCAGAGTGTGACAAACTAACATTAGAAGTCACCTGTTGATGCGGGACCGTCAAAGTTACGACGTTGCCGTGGCAACTGGAGTTGTCGAATCGCTTTGCTTTCCTGAGCGATAATGTGGCTAGCTCTAGCGTGCTAGCGTAGCGGGTGTTCATGGTGTGTGTGGGGAGGATTGGACGGTTTTCCGAGGTGGTATATAGCGGCGCAGAGGGTGTCACGGATTAGTGCCTCGCTTGAATAGTGAACAGCGCAGGCATGCTGATATTCCCCTGTTGGAAACCCCTCATATTTTTTCTGAGCAGTTACCTAGGAAACCGGGGAGAGCGAGAGAGTGTGCCCCTAATGTCATGTGGACTATGAGACAGATACGCTCCAGAGTGAGCAGGGGGACTGTACATGGACATATCTAGTTCACTGTTGGAGTATTATTACCGACTGGTGTGTGGATTTAATTAAGACACTTCAGTTGTGCTTTTGCTATGGTTGTGATAAGAAAAAGATTTATAACGTAGGCTAAGCCCAGGCTAAAAGCAAAACCTCAGGGACCAATCCCCTCACTACTTATGTATCTGACGTTATGTTATCCATTGGAGATCTGTTACATCTGGTTTTGGCACAAAAATAACACTTACAAATATTCATACATTTGAGTCTTAAAAGAGGTTTTGCGGTAAATAGGATAAAGTAGCCATACTTACGTTTGTCATTTAATAATTCATCTGCCATTACGCTCATTACAAAAAGTGTCCTTGAGAAGTCGACATTGACTCTTAAAAGCGACTGTGCCTCGTAGTCCATTATTTGATTCACGAATGTTTTGAAAAAAAAAGAGAGAAAAAAACTGCTTTGGGAATCACTCAGGACTTGGAAGAGTTCCATAATGAGAGAAGTATCCGCGTCTCACCAGCTCTCACCCCGTCACGCTGCGCGTCGGACAATAAATCAATAGAGGATCAGTGGGGACGACATCTGTGGGAAAGACAGCAAAAAAGAACCTTTAGGCTACAAAAGGGGAATGTCAGGTAGTGTTTGTATGTGTGTGCGCGTGTGTGTGTGTGTGTGTGTGTGTGTGTGTGTGTGTGTGTGTGAAGTAGCGTGTATGTCTGTGTGTTTGCTGTAGACAATATTCCTGTATAATATGTGCATAGTATGTGTCTGTGTGTGTGGATGTTTCCTGCATGTGTGTGTGTGTTTATGTGCCAGCTCGGGTGTGCGTGAAGGTTCCGTTGGATTTCGTGGTGGGGGGGGTGGCAGAGAGGTGGGTTCTTCATTCATAATGTATCAAGGAGAGTGCTCGTAAAGCATTACCAGGCTGATTGTCTCCCAGACGGTCGTCTGGCGTGGGTCCCAGACCAGCCCTGGGCAGCCCTGAGCCCTGCCCACTGACAGCCTCGCCAAAGCACTCCTGTTCAAATATTGATCCAATGCCTTTGGCTTCGGTTCAGCCTCACTCACACTTTTCAGATTCACCCATTGCTCTGAACAACAAAGGCGAACAATGACCTCAATCCTGACCTGCGCAAAGGAGTGATGAGCTAAGGTCGTATTCCACGTACCGTGAGAGAACTCCAGCGATGACAATATTTGTATTTTTGTTAACGGGTCAGTATGTTGTTGTTGTTTTTTTGCCTTCGTTTATTTTTTCTCCAGTCGTCCATATTGATTGATTTATTATGCTGTCTGGCCCTGATAATCAATAACACAAGGACTGTCTTGTGGAGGCAATGTCCCTGAAGACTTACTGAGTAACTAAGCACACACTGTTTAACCCCATGCAGTCTTTTGTTCTGATGCTGAAAGCGGTCTGGAGGATACCATCAAAAATGTCTGGCATATCTACTCCCGGAAATCCACTCTCCTGTGGCTTCTGAACCCCTCAGTCTTCATTCTCCCTTAATATCCTTTCCCCAAACTCGTCTTCCTCCATCTCTTTCTGTCTCTCCGTTCCTTCCACCCTCTTTTACTCCACCTCCCCCTCCATCCAATTGTCATGTTATTCCTTTCCCTCCCTCCCTCCCTCCCTCAACCTCCCCCTCCATCCATTTCTCCTCTTATTCCTTTCCCTCCCTCCATCCATCTCTCCAGCACTCTGTTTTCCCCCCTACACCCATGGCCAGTGGAGGGAGGAGAGTGAAGAGGCCTTCTCAAGGAACAAATGGGCCCCTTCACCCCCCAGTGAACGCCCCCAGCCCAGGACCCAATGGGGCCTGCGGAGCAGAGAAGACAACCTCTAACCCCTCCCAGGCCAGCCGTGGCCGTAGAGCGGATTAAATCGCCGCACCGTGACAACGGGGCTTGAGCTCCGAGTGAGGGCGAGGTGGGGCGGGCGAGCGAGCGGGAACCAAACATGCTGTTGGCGTGGAACGGTCCCTCGCTGCGATTTAGAAACTAGCGGGGCTCAATTACTGTCATTAATAACCTTAATGGGAACTTGGTGGGAAGCTGGGGGAGGATAGAGGACAGCCCCCGGGGACGCGTGTTCAGAAGGTTCAGTCGAGGATCTTTTTTAACCTGTATTTGAATGGTTTTTATTCAGGTTAATGTATGCGTTGTGGATTGCTACGTTTACGCTAGATGGCTCCTAGATCCTGGAGCACGGTAAAGAAGTCTATTGTCCAATCAGATTCTCCTCTGGGGCGTACAGTGTGTGATATCCTTCCATGTGATGCCTTTATGCGTTTATGTGTGAAAACGTTTATGTGTGAAAACGGTTTCATCTCAACCTTAACATATTCTGCATCTAGTAAATCTGCATTTCAAACCAGCTGCAGTTTAAGATTTAGATCCCAGTGACAAAAGCAGCATTAAATCTTCCTCAGCTCCCTCCCTCCATGTTTGGGGCAGGACTTCAGCCATGGCACAGATGAAGGCAAAATATCATCAGATTATCTTAATACTCCAAACACAAGCAGCTGCCAAGAAAGACTAGGTCTTATTTTATCACGCTGTTATCTTGGTTTAAAGGAGCAAAAATCAAACCAGTCTACTGTTGTTGTATATGCTGAAAGACTGAGAGATGATGGATATTAAATGATGTGCGATACCATATGTTCTGTTGTGTGAACTCTACAAATGTCTTTATGTCGTCTATAGTATAACAATTATCCTTTGTATCAAGCCCAGTTTCAAACCAATGGCTATCAAACATGCACTCAATTACCACATTTATCTCCTTTGTAGAGTGAAAGGTCAATTCAAACAAAGAGAAATTCCTTAACTGGATGTCTACTCGGCTTAATAATTAACGGGTTTGGTCGTTGGGAGGTTGACCAGTGCTGACCAAGAGTCTTTGACCTCCTGATTGCCCTAACGCAGTAATTGGTGGTTTGAACTCTAGAACTTGTCGGTGCATGTTTGGGGGGGGGGCACATACACACACTCACACATACACTCCTACACACACACACACACACACACACATCTTCATGCCTCTCACACATAACACTCACTTCCTCTTTCAAACACACACGTGTACAAGTATGCACACACACACACACACACACACCCTTGTCCTCCCGGTCATTTCTCCCAGACCTCCAGTCAGACGGGCAGATCAGTAAGAACAAGCATGCCTTTCTGACACACTTATCAGACCAGTGTAAACATACACACCAAACACACACACACAGATATCTCCCCCTCATGCATTGTACCACCGCCAACACTACACAAACATGCACACATTTACATTTACATTTAGTCATTTAGCAGACGCTCTTATCCAGAGCGACCTACAGTAAGTACAGGGACATTCCCCCCGAGGCAAGTAGGGTGAAGTGCCTTGCCCAAGGACACAACGTCATTTGACACAGCTGGGAATCGAACTGGCAACATTCAGATTACTAGCCCGACTCCCTCACCGCTCAGCCACCTGACTCCTGACACACATTGACAGACACACACACAGACACACATAAACACACACTGTAAGACGCCGGACAGAGGTGTCGGAGGCCCCGCCAGGACAGGATAGCAAAGCTCAGGGTTTGACGGATCGCACTCCCAGCTCAACCCCTGGACATGACAGGCCCCCACTGTCTTATCTGGAGGGCTTGGATCCCTCGCTGAACAGGAGCCACTTTCCTCACTTAAGGTTTGACCCTCGACGGAGGTCGGGTGAGCGTGGTGCTGTTTTAATAGGTGTCGTTGCGTCTCCCTCAGGGTGACTCTCCTCATCTCTCTCTCAGGCTGTCATCCTGGGGTGTTTAGGTCACGTCACCTCTATCTCTCGGTGCAAACTCTGACCGGGTGTGGATATGACCGTGTGACATGAAAATAAGATCGTACATACTCTTGTTCACTTTTGTTTCACCCTCCCTTTTTGTGCCTCTGTTTTCCTCCATTTTATTGCAGGAGGTTTTGTATCTGGTGCTCTCGATGCAGTACATTCCGCTGTTGCTACGACACCACGGTGGTGAGTTCTTTACAAGGACGGCTGTACATTTTTGTCTGTTAAAAATCCATCTCTAGAGAAGTTTAATCCTGCCCGCCTAGGAGTTTTGAGCGGGACAATTAGACAGCTTCTCTGTCCACCTGAGGCCTGCGAGGTGCTGTAAACCTTCAGACATGAAAGGAGCTCCGATCCAGGATCCTCCTGGGATGGGAGTTCTAAGGGTTTCGGCCCATTCGAACACTGGAGTAATTGCAGACATCAGGCGATTCTCCTGCAGGCCCTTTGGAGCCATTACTTACACTCCCACGCACACACACACACATATACACACACACACACACACTCAAAGAAACACAAACACACAAAGAAATGGACATGTGCACACGGACCCACACAGGAACATACAGAAAGCACACACACATGTACACACGGACGCTTCCGCATATAAGTGCACATACACTCAAGCTCTCACTCTCTCGTCTGTTCAAGTAAACACACACACACAATCTCTGTCAGTCCTTATGGAACAGGTAGAGTAATGCTGAATAACTGTCCACATCATTGGTCAGTAGAGGCCCTTAGAAACAGGCCAGGGTCGTGGTGTGCGGCATTTATCTGTTTGAATCCTTCCTAGGTGCCCAGTTAATCACATTTCCTTTGAATAACACTTGGTCTCATTTATTTTTATAATAGTGCTTTGTTTATTCATAGAATATACAATTTATACAAACGGTTTGATCGGCCACCTATGCGGTTTGAGCTCCAGTTTGGGCGTTCTGTCTGGCCGTGATTGGTCATGTCTCTTCAGGCAATTTCTGTCATGTTCCAGTTCAAGAATCATTACCAGACGCCGACACACACATACAAAAGAAGATTATAATAAACTGAGTGCAATAACTTCGCCAAATGAGTGACTGAGCAGCGAAATGCGGAACAGCTGTTGCTAAAAATAAGCTGCGCGAATTTAATCTCACCCAGAGATGTGTCAAAAACGCGTGAAGATTTAATATATCACCCTTAAACTTGTCGCGTAAACTGTGTATGTGAAAGGAGTTACGTTACTGTGGCAGACACAAAGCTTATCGTCATGCAGCATCTTAATTCAATTATGTGTAGGCTGCACAGTTCATGCAACAGGTGTGGTGGTGATATATTAAAGCTCACTTTCAAAAAGATCATGTCTTCGTCTCAGAAAAGGAACTTCTTTGTCACCGTGCCACGTACATTCAAAGCAACATCACCAGTTCCTCTCGCTGGCTTTGAGCGTTCGATTCCTCACAGGAACCGGACAAGCTGGAGGTTAATGATCTCAGTGAACACGGTCTAAGTGGGGAAAAGGCTTGAACACACCCCCTCTTCCGACCCCCAGACTTAATTTCTCCCAGGGTGCTGGTGTTGGCAGAGCCACAGACTGGCAGACGGTGCCGGCCCAGACTTTGTCTTGGGGTGTGAAACAGCGAAGGCTCTTTGGACGCGATCCCATATTCCAGCACAGTGATCTTATCATGTGGGCCACGACCTCATGTCGTGCAGGGGTGCTGTTCCACCATAAAAGTGTCGAGCGAAAACGCTTGGAACGGAAGATTCTAATAACTCTGAACTGTTCTCCAATAATCTTAAAAACATATCCTGTCGCCTACTCTCATACTTTGAATGCAGGATGTGTACGTAGGGGTGCGCGTGTGTGTTTTGTGATTGCATTGTGCATTTACATGTATTCATTTACTAGATGTTTTTTTCCAAACCGATGTAGCCTACAAATATTGCATCGGGACTTAAGGTGAGTGCAGCAGATAAGCAAGTGCAGAGTATTTCAATATTTCAGCGATTACTGCCAAGGTACTGTCTTTCCGTTTTATATAAGTGTGTGTGTGTGTAGTAATCTGCATACCAGTGAGGTGTACCTTGTGCACCCCCCATCCCACTATAATGCATCACTGTCAAGATGGCCTGTAATTATAGAGGTATTACTGTGTAATTACTGAAATAGCTCTCCTCATCTATCAGACCTGCATCGTTGGCCATCGTTGGAGAAAATGCCAGAAAACGGTCATTATTCATATCTGAATATATATATACGACAAAAACAAAATTCTGACCAAGATGATTTGGAGGTGGACATCACAATTTGACTTCATGCAAAAACATGTGTTTCGGTTTACACAACCAATTTAGTTAATAACCAATGAAGAAATTGAGAAATCCTCTTCCTTTATTAGAGATGTACATCGTGATTACATGTTGGGGACAGGGACGGCCCCTGTTCCGGGTCCTTTGAACAGTGGAGGGCTGTCCTGGGACAGGCCTGTCTAAATCAGCAGGATTTACACGAGAAGGATGCTCCGTGGTGGTGGAGGATCCATCTCAGCTTTGATCTCCTCTCTCCTCCTGCTCCGCTCAGAGGTCAGAGGTCAGCAAGGCAGGAGCTGCTGGTGAGAAACTAGAGAGGCACACGCCACCACACACACACACACACTACCATACAAACACAACAGCACACACGCACCACACAAACACACCACCACACACACACACACACACACACACTACCACACCATCACGCACACAACAGCAAACACACCACACACACACAACAGCACGCACACATTCACTCCCACACACACACACACTACCACACACTGGTGCACACAGACACTTTTTACCTACGCATTTGGGCAGGGACACACATAACACACTTGTGATTGCACGTGGACACACAACCATACAGAGAGTAAGTGTGAACATGTTGGACGTGTGTGTGTGTGTGTAGGTCCACGTGTGCTGGGTAAAACAACTGGAAATCTTGTGTGACAAAAGGATAAAGGTTACAAATCACCTAACCATGTAATCCACTTAGGTGATGCTGCTATTTTGGTCCTTTCAAGACATAATTCTGTTGTGCATCTAAACAGCTCATGATCCCCAATCACGCTCAGGAATTTAAGAGATGTCAGTTCAAGCTACAGAGGGAATCTTATTGTGAATAATTCTCAACGCTCAACCTCGCAGATTTGTTGAAACGGTAAACATGATTAAAATAACGTAGTCAGCAAGTATGATTATGTCTTAAATACCTGAAATTCCAAATCCCTTCTCCTTGTCACTGATGGTTGAGTTTAAACACAAACTTTCACAGAGACACACACACCTACTGATAATGTTAGATGTCACTGAACACTATGAACAAATGTGTGTCAATAGTAAGTTCCAGATTGGAGTCAGTTGACTGCGTCAGTTATCCTTGAAAACACACACACCAAGCCAATTTCAGTTTGAAAGATAAAATAGTTTGTTTTGTTGTTATTACAGTTATTACACTAGTTATACTGTTCTTATACTGTTATTACACTGTTCTTACACTGTTAATATGTTGTTATTACACTGTCCGACATGACTGAGAATAGAGACATTCCTGATGACCCATGGCCATCTCAGGGAGATGTTATTGGTGTCCAAAAGGATTCCTGTCAAATGTTTGTCTATAGTGTATTTTTGTATTAATGTATTAATTTGATGTAAGGTACAGTTACCAGCGTGACACTAAAACAGGTAGTAGTAATGGCTACTTTTTACTTAAGTATATGTCAGCCCCTTACGTCATTACTTTAACTTGAGTGAAAAGGTGTAGTTAAAACTTCAACTTTTAAACATGAATATCTGTGAGTACTTTTGCCATCTCTGCCTCTTCGCTGGGACACAGATTCTAATATTTCAGCTGACTCGTTAACTATTATTTTATACAGTAGCAGAAGACTTTTCCTTTATGGAACAACTGTTGCCAGAAATACAGAAGCTTTTAAAAGACAACCTCTTGCTGTGAACTTTGAATTAACCAAACATTAAGAACGTAAGAAAAGCAAATATCATTGCTAACCAGTCATTGACGTTTTACGCATCATCATTAGTTCGGTTGTTGCACGTGATTGACATACATGTTCAAAAACAATAGCCCTATGTAAGACGATGTTTCGTTAAGTGAAGAATCGACAACATTCGACAAAGGTTTAATTCTTTAGCGGAGTGAACGGCAGAACATGAATTATTGATGTGCCAGATCTGAGCTGTGAGCGCGCGCGAGGGCGCACCGGTGTCATTCGCTTCTGCCTCTGCGTAGCGAACAGTCGGTGAGAGTTATCGTGTTAGAGGAGGAATTTGGGGAGTGGAAATACCACTGTTCCTTTCTCAGCTTGCGTCAAGAGCAGTGACTGACTCCTCTGACATTTTCACTTCGGCGGTCAGTAGCATCGCATCGAAAAGCGGAGACTCGCGCGCAGCATAAAAGCAGAAGATTTCCGGACTCTACCGTTGAACTGTTCGGGCTATTGCTTCGTTTTCTTACGCCTTGGTTGTTTTTGTAAGCAGATTGCGACTATCTGCGATATTGATCACTGGAAGTGGCTCTCTTTCTTTCCACATGTTATTTTTTTAAAGAACAGTTTATCGACAGCGAACTGTAAACAGGCGTCCCGTTTTAGAGCGACTGGGTTCCGTGGAGTCGTCGTCGTACACATTTGGATTATTTGATTGGAAATGGCAAGTTTTTAGGGAGTGAAGCTCGACTTGCGGAGGAGACAAGACACAGCGCTTAATAGGCACAGGATGCTGGCGACCTAAAGAATTCTATCGAATTTCTCCCACTTTTAAGACATTTTGTTGCTCTGTAGGCTAAGCCTAAAGGATTCGACAGGGATTTTTGGTTTATCTTTTTTTATAGGATGTATGTATTTTACAACCTAACGATGCATTGTGGATTTGTGTTGTTCTTTTTCACTCAAATCATCTTTGTTGCTTCCTTGACACAAAGTGGTAAGTGGCGACTCAAAGGCAAAAATATTCATCAGAGAACATTTTCTCAGTTCATCACCGCGCACGCACTCACCTGTTCTGGCTTCGCCGCGGTAGCCGGTTCCCCCGGGTTTCTGTCTGCGCGTGTGACATGCAGGGCATTCGAAAACCCGCTCATAAAACACATAGGTACAATAGCTTTTTTTGATGTTGCGTTTTTACTATAAATTCCGGTGGCATTATCGATGACAAGCGAAAAGTGCAACAAAGCAATGTTGTTGTTTTAACGATAACCAGGACACCATAAAAAGGAAACCGTATCCTTGATATCCACATGGGTTTTTCATAGCATTCAGTCTAGGTTAATAAGTATATTCACCGTTCATGATAACGTTTGAAGAGAAAACGTGCAGTCATGGACTGATTGATCGTTGGGGAGCGGCTGATCCCCTATCGATATTCTTAAAGAAAGACCCCCACCACATACACCCGCACACACCCACCTGATCCATTCTTTTTTTTTTCCCTCATTATTCATTTTTATATTCGGTTGTCAATTATCTCATTGTTCCCCTCAATAAACCCCGTGTATTTATTTTTATTTGCAGATAAATGTGGAGATAACATTGAAATAACAATCGCAGACTATCTTACTTCGCCTGGATATCCTACGGCGTATCCACCGTCACAGCAGTGCGTGTGGGTGATTCAAGCTCCTGAGCCAGGACAGAAGATTCTCATAAACTTCAACCCGCATTTCGACCTGGAAGACAGGGATTGCAAGTAAGCTCCGCTCTTTTTTGAGTTGAGATGTTGTGTTGCTACTTCGCCACCTATTGGTCAATTTTTCTTTATTGTGTGTGTCGTGTATAGCCCGGACACTGCTATGGTAAACTATTTTCAAATGAATTAGATTTGACAACATGGGTTTCATTTTTGAAGAAATGTTATTATTATGTGATATGAAAAAATATATTATGGGATGTGAGTAGCCTCGTGAGTGTACTTCTCTGAGCTGTAAATCGCTTCTGCACATCAGAGACTAAGGCTAACCTTTTAATGAGAGGTGACTATTGATTAGCATAAACCCTGTAAGACACACACACACATATAGGCCTGCTGTACTCTCACACACACACACACACACACCGGCCTACTGTACTCACACACACACAAACACACACGTATGCCTACTGTACTCTCTGTCTCTCACACACACACACATGCGCACGCACACACACACACACACAGGCCAACGATAGTCTCATACACACACTTATACAAGCATCCTTACAAAAGCCCATGTGTTCACAAACATCCATAAATAACCAACATTTTATGATGGTCTCTCTGTCTTTTTTTAATGCTCCATAAACTGTGAGTGTAAATCAGGCCCGCCTGACTAGTGCTGTCAGGCAGATGGGGACCATGACTACTATAGGATCGTGTTTCTCCATCAAGGGACCAATAAAACGTTAGCAGTCCTTTAACGTTCTGACAGATACGGCCCTCTACACCGAACAAGTGTGTTTTAGTATCGTATTGGATCATGTCCCGTTGCGCTAAAGCCCAATTTATACTTAGGTCGCAGACACTTTTGAAAAGGTCGCCGACGAAAAGGTCGCTCAGGCTGCTGCATTTATACCTCGGCAAACAGTCGCCTGTGCTCAAGGTTCGCGTGACGTAAACATAATCATTTTACCGTTACATTCATTGCTATGGTTACATTGTTAACGCTTTGTAGCCATGGTGATCAATCGGAGAAACTGACCATTTTAATTTTTCACTGTGACGACATCCGCGCCAGTAGAAATTTCTCCTGGTAGGCGACGGTTAAAAGTGTCGACCGAGACGTCATTTCTGTCGGCGACCTTTTCAAAAGTGTCTGCGACCTAAGTATAAATTGGGTTTAAGCATCCTAGATTGGAGGGGCCTAGTGTACAATCTGGCTGTTGTGTGATTTGATATTAGATGATGATTGGGTGTAGCTCATAGTTTAAGCTTGGCAGAAATGGATGTTGTTTTTGGGTTGAAGTCAAACGTTTAAAATATGCCAAATGAGGAGTCTTAGCGCGACCACAATTCCACTTGAGGTTCCCGAAAGAAATTTTAGACTTTCTCCTGTCATCAACGAGCGAAAATCTAACTGCAGAAACACGGTATTAGGATTTGAAAGTTGTTGACGAGTCAGTGACTTGAAAGTGAAACTGACTGTTTAAACATACCTTCACGGGGGTCACACTGTATCGGAGTAGGCTAATCCACAGCAAAGTGAATTGATATGTTCTCAATCTGACGCTGACTCTCCCAACCCGCTATCTCGAGGCTAGACGATCTCTCACATTTAGAGAAATGCGTTTTCTGAATTCCTCTGACATCAGATAGGACGTCAGGGGAATTTAGAGAGCTTTCTCCAGCTCCCTCTTCTTAATTCAATTAAATGCCAAATAGGACACACATGTCTGTATGTCATAAAACATGGCTGCAATCAACCTAACAGACACAGCGTCCACTTGTGAAACGAGCTTGGATCCTTCACTTCCGACATCTGTACAATAAAAAAAGATTCAAGGAAGAGGGGGTGTATAATTATGTTTCCAAAATACAACCTCTTTATGAATAAATATTTTGTAAGGCTGTAGTGAGGTTTTATTTTTTAGGTCTTTTTACTTTTATCCGTACTTAAAACTAAGGAAAATCCAGAAAGGAAGAACATTCCTGAACTTTCTTTTTGATGGCATAACTGACGACCTAACGTTCGGTGAACTGACATCATTGCCGATAACATAAACAAGGCTGTTGTCTGGTCTCTCTGGGACTCCAGACCAGTTGGATGCAGGACCTCCTCATTCCTCACAAAAATAGCACAACCAATAAAAAGATTCCCCTTTCAATTGGGAAAATGTAAGCAGGCTCCTGTTCAGAGTGTATCCACTGGTCATGGAGGGATTCATTATCTCATTATATGTTAACCAGACAAATTTGATACCACAGCAAAGCCAATAAATATACCCAAAGCCATTGTATTGTAATAAGGTGTACAATGAATGAACATTGAATGGCACACTCCTACTTGCTCATAGTCCTGTCAGCATTCATTTGTGAAGACTGAAGACATCCTCTTGGATCCGGAATGACCGGTCACAAAGCTCTGGATTAAAGGAGGGAGAGACTGACAGAAAGACAGGGAGAAAAAGAGAGAGAGAGACAGAGACTGTGAATGAGAGATAAACCGTAGAAAGATATATATATATATTTATACTTCTCTCTCTCTATATATATATATGGAGGAAGGTATATAGAGAGAGAGAAAGGTGGGGAGAGAAGCGAGAGAGAGAGAGAGAGATAGAGAGAGAGAGAGACAGGAAAAGAGAGGAGGGAGATTGAAAGACAAAAAAAGAGACTTGTTAAATCCCTGGGTAGGAGGTGGTAGGATCAACTGTCCCTCAGAGCCCGGAAGCTTCCAGCTGGATCATCAGACGAGGACGAACCCGGTCACAGGACCAGCCTCTCGACAGGCCCTACCAGTCATATGAAAAACACACAAACAGCTCTTTCAATCTGATGCTTGGCTGACATTTGGGGCAGGATAATGGGAGATATTATGATGCTTCGTGCAGAAGACCCTCTGTGATACAAAGGGGTATGGACAGCTAGTTCCAGCTAGTTTTTGATCCTTCAAGGTTCAAGGTTTTCAGATGAAACTTAAGTGTTCTCGGTTTTCTGTTTGTGTGGTTCATTGGACATTGGGATTGAGTTAGATGTATGGAAATTGTGGAGGTATTTGGGGTGAAAGTGGGATTTTTACACACATTTTCTTTACTGTGACACCAGACTTAGTCTGCAGGTCAAGCTGCCATGTCTGCTCAGTGGTAGCACTGGTAAACCCAAACTGCCAACAAAGCACCGGTCATCTTTTATGGTTCCCCATTCTGTGGAAAAGGATACAAACAAGCATAGTTCAAAAATGCACCACTCTGCTCCCTTCTAATGTGGCTTTGGAGCACAGTGTCCTCTAGGAACGGGTCGTCAGGGTTACAACAATGTTTTCACTTTCCAGAGCTTGAACAGACGACGGCTGTTTGAAAGAAAAAAAAATCGAAACGTTTTTGTGTTGTTTGGGGTTTTGCTACTCATGGTTAGTTTGTGGTTATACTTCTGAAGAGACCGATTTTGAGGCCTCGGACTCTGACAATCCCCAGTCTGTTTGCTTACAACGCCATGCATGGTGTAATTTTCACTTACAAGCTGACAGGAGACACATTTGTTTAAGTCACTGAGATGTATTTTATTAGAAGGCTAATGTTGTCTCTGTTATTATACATATCAATTTCATTTTTGAAAGATAATTAGAAGTTGATGAAGTCCCACATTTTGTAATTAATCTCTCAGTTCTTTTCCCTGGGTTTGGTTATGAGATCATTACTGGATGCATAAAAGGAGGTATAAATAAAACATTTGAGGTACCAGAACACAAAAAATGGGGGTTGTGTTGCACTCGTTTTACAATAAAGAGTCCGTGGGGGATATAGCCGGTGGAGGAATATTGGAGAGAGAGGAGGTGGTAGATATAGCCGGTGGAGGGATATTGGTGAGAGAGGAAGTGGTAGGTAGGGCCAGTGGAGGGATATTGGAAGCCACAGGGTCTGTTGGCGAGTCAGTGCGGTCAAACTAACTGTGACCCCAGTAATAGAAGAGCCTCTGTTCCCCCTTCTTGTCTCCCGCCCTGAGGCAGGGGCTTTCTCAGCGCACTCCTCTTCCTTCTGCTTTCTTTCTTTCTTTTCTCAGGTCATCCTTTTTTTCTCTTCTTCTCACGCCTGCGTTCTTCCTTTTCACAGCTCGTGAGCTTCTTGTTCTACCTAACATCGCTCGTTTTTTTTTTTTTTCTTCACAGATCTTTCTTGCTCTTCCCTTTTTCACACCCTCTCTGTTCCTGTTTGTCTTTCCTGGGCTCTGTGTTTTAACGCAATCTGTTTCTACTTCCTTTTTATGAAGGGATTTCTGTTTGGTCGCTCTCAATATGTTATTTATTTCTCAATGTCTTTATGTCATTCCATCTCTCTTGTTATCTCTCTGTCTATCTCTCTACTGCTATCTTCCTCACTTTCTTTCCTCCATGTCTTTCTCTCTCTCTCTCTCTCTCTCTCTCTCTCTCTCTCTCTCTCTCTCTCTCTCTCTCTCTCTCTCTCTCTCTCTCTCTCTCACCTCTCTCTCTCTGTCTCTCTCAATTTGTCTCTCACGCTGTCTTCATCCCTTCTGCGTAACCTTAGTTCTATCAGAGTGGTGATCACACACAGCAGTAGTCATGGTGACAGCAGCCATGCTGAACACAGCCCAGCAGCTGAGCTCTCTCTGAACCCTGTTCACCCTCACATTTCAACACACTTTCTAGTTCATCTTGGATTGTCTGGATTTACGTAGATGGTACAGATTAGCATGGTATTGTCTCAGACTCTCTCCATCTGAAGATTTTCCATCTGAAATCAACGGATGTTTACTCAAGAGAAAAGCCATTTGAGTCCTCCTTTCTTTTAAATCACCAAGGAGTGGAGTGATTGTTTAGATGTGAGGTTCCAAACAAGTGTGGCCACTCACTCTGATCACTAAATAAAGAAACTTGTGTGTTCTGTTTACGCTCTCAAACACGCACACACACACACAAATATACAAAAACACTGTATTGCTGTCACACACACACAAGCACTCTCTCTCTCTCTCTCTCTTTCTCTCTCTCTCTCTCTCTCTCTCTCTCTCTCTCCTCTCTCTCTCTCTCTCACACACACACTTTAATTCATACACATACAGGCTGTAATGTCGCACACATACAGACTCTCTCGCACACACAATCTTTTTCTCACAAACACAATCTTCCCAGACACACAACCTCCCTCTGATGTACATAGACAACATCGGTCTTAAATCCAAAGTGCACTTGAGCAACTGTGGCCCTTATGGTTATCCTACTGATCAGCGAACTGCACAGTCAAATGAAAACACATGTCAGATTAGGCCCTAACAAGCAGATCAATGAGGAGAGAGTTTACAGTCACAGCAGTGACATCTCTCTCTTTCTCTTAACTCCTCTTTCCTCTCTCTCCATCTCTCTCTCTCTCTCTCTCTCTCTCTCTCTCTCTCTCTCTCTCTCTCTCTCTCCTCTCTCTCTCTCTCTCTCTCTCTCTCTCTCTCTTATATATATATATAGCTCCAATCCCTGGAGTTATTTAGTGCACTCACAGCCAGATGTCTTCAAAACATTTAGGTCTCACGGCCGTGGAAGAACTGTTAGTTTACTGTGTTGTGTGGCAGACACAGAGAATGTTACTCCTCAGCAAGAGGCTGTACTCTACCTGCAGTAAAAAAACACATGAAAGACATGCTTTACGTGAGTTTTACGTCATGATTGCAGCTAGTTACACAACTTTTCAGTTGATCCTCTCTTCAGTTGTCTAACAGATTTGTTAGACAACTGAAGGATTGTGATAATTGATAATTGTGATAATTGACACATTATCAAAGTTGTCTAATGTGTCTATTCGGTTAATCCCTGACAATACCCAAACTCACAGGACAACCAAACCCAACAACCTCCCTCTTCCATAAATAGACCCTTTCTCTTCACTTCTCCTCTCAACATGACATAGTTTAGGTGCCTCCAGAGACAGATGCAGGAATGCCAGGGGTCAAGGGTCAGGTAGGGGTCTGAGTTCAGAGGTCAGACAGACGTGTCTTCATCTCCACCGTTCCTCTGGCCCTTCAACATAGGACAGACAGGAAACCCACATCTCTTTTGATCCAAAATGCCCGCAGAGTCACAGTACTGGGTGGACAATGAGGGGTCTATGTCGGTGCTGAGGAGCGGAGGAATGTGTCCCATCTCCTCCCTCAGGACTTCCCTCAGGGCGACCTCCCGGTCTGCCTGGACTCACAGAGGCGCTTTGTTTGTCGTCGGGGGAGACAAGATCGCGGCCTCCCAGCCAATGGGATCCCGGAGCTGGCTCAGCGCCGCCGTGTAGCCGTGATCCAGAGTGTTGTCAGAGCAGATAGTGATCTGGTAGGAAAACAAACTGAGCTTCTGAGTGAAGTGAAAGCTGGGTGCGAAACATAGGAGGGGCTGTGAGGTGATTGTCAGGAATGGACTTGAGGGAGGAGGCGGAGGAAGGGGGGGGGGGGGAGCGGTGAGATGCTACAGGATGTCTGTGAGTTAGTGGTCAGTGTGACTAAACATATATTATGCAAAGGTTGTTGATTCTTGCTCTGACTTGTTTTTTGTTTTCTTCCATGGATGGTAGACAGTCTAGCTCTGTGGGGGGTCTCCGGACACTCGCGGTAACCCCCCCACCCTGGGCCCACCCACCTGGCAGGGCCGGGCCAGAGACACCCCCGTCAGGAGACAAGAGTTCTCCTTTCAGAAGGAAGAGCTTCAATGCAGCTCTCTCTGACAGTCTGACTCTCTCATTCTCTCTCTCTCTCTCTCTCTCTCTCTCTCTCTCTCTCTCTCTCTCTCTCTCTCTCTCTCTCTCTCTCTCTCTCTCTCTCTCTCTCTCTCTCTCTCTCTCTCTCTCTCTCTCTCTGTCTCTCTTTCACTCACTCTATCTCTCTCATACCTTTCTCTCTGTTTCTCTATCTCTTTCTCTCACTGTCTATCACTCTCTCTCTTGTTCTCCCTCCCTCTCTCTTTTACTCTCTCTATCACTACCACACTCTCTCTCCCTCTCCCCCCTCTCTCTTTTACTCTCTCTATCACTACCACACTCTCTCTCCCTCTCCCCCCCTCTCTCTCGTTACTTCCTGTCCGGTGTGTCTAAAGCGCTGACGGGAGGCCTTTACAGAGCGGTAGAAACAGCCACAGGGGGCTGAGGGCTTAGTGCCACGCTACGTTAATTAAAGTCATATGTTCGGAACAAAGTCTGAGGGTGGTTCTCTGCGAGGCCTGGCCCCCTCCGGCCAGCGCAGGGAGATAAACATGTCTCCAGCCTCGCATGAACACAAGCCCGCGTCAGAATCTCACGTTTAAGAGACCGCTGTGTCTTAGTTTCCCTTCCGCTCGCTCTGCCTTCGCGTCGAGGTGTGGAGGTATGGATGGAGTGTGATTCGACAAAACTGCCTTCCTCGTCCTCTCAGGTGTAAAACCGTCTCCTGTCCAGGAGAGGCGTGCGAGAGAGCGACTCCGGAGACGTTTGTTTGAACTCGAGGCTGGTCGGGGCCGGTGGTTTAGTGACACGCTTTCATTCCAGATGTTGGTTGTAGTTTCAGACAAATCTGCTGTGGCAAGAAACTGGAAAAGCTTCATTTGACATCCCTGGTGCATTGTACAACCAGACCTAAGCCTCTTTCCTGAAGAGCTTGAAAGACAGGCTCACACCCTCACTTGAGCAAAGCCTGCCTGGACAGCTACAGCCACACGTTGATAAACGGCGTATTGAAATGCAACAGCTGCCATGTCTGTTGTGGTACGTGTGATACTGATACACACTGACCCCCCCCGGTAAGAAAACACTAACACTTGGCGTACAGTAGTCCCATTCCAAGCGGACCTCCTGCTAGCTTGCTGGCTCGCTTGTTTCACGCCCGGCCTAAATACAACTCCATCGTCGATAGGATTAGAGAAACAAATGAGAAAGAGGAGGAGAGTTCCACCTCTTTCTCTCTCTGTTTAATTTCCTGCAGGATTGACTGTCGAGGCTTTTTTTGGGGGGGGGGGGGGGGGGGGGTTTGCCTCACGATTGGTGTTTGGTAGGGAGGGGGCTGGGCAATGGATGGGGTGGCTCATCCTTGGCCGCCTGGCCCAATTTAACTGCAAATGGAGTGAAGTGTGCGTGTGTGTGTGTGCTTGAGTGTGTATGCAGGTTTGTGTGTGTGTGTCTGTGTGTAAGTTTGCATGTTTGTGTGTGCGTGTATGTTTGTGTGTGCGTGTATGTTTGTGTGTGCGTGTGTGTGTGTGTGTGTGTGTGTGTGTGTGTGAGAGAGAGAGAGAGAGGGGAGAGGCGTGGGAGGTGTGATGCAGGCAGGGGCTGGTGTCTGACTCGGCAGGGGGCAAGGTAGTGTTCTGCTCAAACACACACCATCTGTGAGGTTGTAACTAATTCTAGTGTCTGGAGGGGAAACGCGAGGACGCTCTCCTGTGTGTGTGTGTGTGTGTGTACGTGGGAGTGTGTGTCTGACTGTGTCCTATCGCCTCCTCTCAAACACCGAGCTGCTTTGTAATTGGGATCTCAGTTCCCTACCTCTCTTGGAGGGGGCCTGTGGTGTGTGTGTGAGTGTGTGTGTGTGGACACCCTCCAATTTCCACTCAATTCACCTCTGCAGGCTGAATTAACCCAGGGTGTCACTGCACTAGTGGAATCATTAATGACTTCACTCCGGGAGAGAGAGAGGGATGAGGAGGAAAGGAGGGAGAGAGGGATGAGGAGGAGAGGAAAGGAGGACAGGAAGAGAAGAGGGCAGAGATTGGAGGAAGGGGAGAGGATGATTGAAAGGAGAAGAAGATAGGAAGACAAATGGAGTTGGCACAGAAAGTGAACGGTGAAAGTAGGTTAGAAAGAGGGGGAGGAGGGAGGAGCGAGGGAGTGATGGATGGAAAGTGATTAAAAAAAAAACAGGAGACAGAAGAGTGGAGGAGTAGCGTTCGAAGAGAGAAAGGAAGGAGTGATAGAGAAAGAGAGAGGGGAAGGGAGTTAGGGAGGAAGGGAGGGAGGAGGGGGAGGAGAGGAAGGAAGGGAGGAGGGGAGGAGAGGATGCAGGGATGGAGTAAGGGAGGTATAAAGAGAGGAGACTACAGCGAAGAGGTAGAAGAGAAGGGAGGAGGAGAGGGAGAAGAGAAGGGAGGAAGGGGAGGAGAGGAGGGAGGGATGCAGACTTCTCCGCAGGCAGGCTGAGTCACTCCCAGTGTGTGTGTGTGAGGTGAACAGAACAAAACTATAACTGGGCCTATAAACAGTCCGATGATACCTTCCAGATGAAGCTGAGGAATGTAACCAGGGGAAGACACAACCCAGAATAACACACAAGCTGCCAACTGCAGGCACAATGACACAACTAACCGTCTTCTGCTATAAACCATCAACCGGTCTACTGTAGACACACTAACACAACAACCATGCTGCAGACAGACAAAGTAGTTGTGTATAGCTCAGTGGTTAGATCGCTTGACTGCAGAAATTGCAGGTTCAAATCCATCCTGTACTGTAAGCTGATTGGCGTTTGTTGTTCAGCGTTTGCTAAACGAATGTTATTGTCACTAGAACACAACAACCTCAGCGGTCAAGTTTGTACTAAGATGGTTTCGGGACAAGAGTGTTGCCGGTTTAAATCTGCTGTGCTCTTCAGCAAGGCCCTCTTCTCACTGTAGACAATTGTGTTGAGAGAATAGAAACAGCCAGCATCTCCTATAGGATCTCTGTGTGTGATGAGGCTGGGGGCTGGGAGTCGGGGGGGGGGGGGGGGGGGGAGGAGAGGGGGAGGGGAGGGAGGGGAGAGGACGGGGGGAGGGGAGGGAGGGGAGAGGACAGGGGGAGGGGAGGGGCTGGGGACATGCATTTATGTTCTCCCACCCCCTGACTCTAGTGTGTGTGCGTTTTTGTGTGTGTGTGTGTGTGTGTCTGTGGAGTGTGTGTAGTGTGTGTGTGTGTCTGTGGAGTGTGTGTGTATGTGCATGTGTATGTGGTGTGTGTGTGTATGTGATTGTGTCTGTGGAGTGTGTGTAGTGTGTGTGTGTGTGTCTGTGGTGTGTGTGTGTGTCATGTCTCTGTCTATGTTTGGGAGAAGTGCATCATGAATAGAAAGGTTCTATTCATGCACATCATGACCAGAAGCTGTACAGTGCTTATATGAGGGCACTTCTCTCTCCCTCTCAGGTCTTGTAAAGTCTCCAGTGAAAAGAGTACATATATTCTACACCCTCTCGGTTTAAGAGGTTTATCAAAACATGTTTATGCCCCTAGCTAAGTGTTTAACCAATGCATTACAGGTGCGAAAAGACTTCTACTATCGCAATTGAAGTATGTTAATGTTTTTTGAGGGTGTTGACAGTAATGTTTTCCAGCAGCACGGAAATATTTTGGGTTTTCTGAATTCAATGCTCTCAAAGAGGAACTTAATAGTAGGAGGTAGACAGAAAGATGGAGATAACATCTTGATTTACAAGTACCACATGGTGTGTGAATGTTTTGTAATAATTACTTGTAACAAATCCAATAAAAATAGCTGTGAAATATGAACTTGGTGCACAATGGTTGTTCCACAGCAGCTTCTAAAACGCTTCAGTACGCGTCCAGGTCAGTCATGTGACCGGTGAAAACGCTTCAGTACGCGTCCAGGTCAGTCATGTGACTGCTGAAAACGCTTCAGTACGCGTCCAGGTCAGTCATGAAAACGTTTAGCTCGCTTCATTTTCTTCGTTGTTTGTTAGCGTAGCTCGTTACGAGAAATTACAGTAGAATTAACACAAATAAACTGAAACACAAGGATACACCCTGATGTTATTAAAAGGAGGAGGCGTTTAGGAATTTGAGAGTGCTCCAGTTTACCTTTGCCCTCCTCACTAGCGAATCCCAGGAGCCCCCCCCCCCCCCCACCCCCAGT
>NC_090065.1:2768589-2788589 GCF_038355195.1 Osmerus mordax
TTCATTTTCTTCGTTGTTTGTTAGCGTAGCTCGTTACGAGAAATTACAGTAGAATTAACACAAATAAACTGAAACACAAGGATACACCCTGATGTTATTAAAAGGAGGAGGCGTTTAGGAATTTGAGAGTGCTCCAGTTTACCTTTGCCCTCCTCACTAGCGAATCCCAGGAGCCCCCCCCCCCCCCCCACCCCCAGTATGTTAATGTTACTTAAAGAGTTTATGTGGTCGACGTCCGTTAGTTCACATGCTTCACATGTGTCCACTGTGTGGTTTATACAGAGAAACCCAAATCCAAAGATCTGCTAGAGAAAACAAACCTGGCAACCCGTAGACTCAACGCATAAGACCGTTGTCTCAAATAACCCTCACTGTGAGCGCTTAAAAAAAAAACATATTTTTTTTTTAGAAGCGATTACGTTGTTGGACGCGAGAAAACCGCGTCAACAGTGAAATTCCTCCGCGAGCTCACCGAGATTGGCCGTGTCTGTGTGGTTGCGTGGGCCGCCAGGTTTGAAGCTCAGGTGAAAGCTGCTGATCTTCGCAGAGTCGTCGTATGTGTGGAGGCCGGACCTGAGACAAAGTTTCCACAGCTGCCCCAGACAGAAGCGGTCTGACTGGACTAAAAACATCACGTCTTAAGTCTCACACTCTTAGCTCCTGTACATGCAGTGACACACACACACACATACACACACACAGACCACAGTCGCACATGAGCGAGCTGGTGCACCCAGTCTAAAGGGCCTGTAATTGAATTAGCTCCAGTGTTTTAGACAGACAGGGTTGGGTTCCTTTTTCACCCCATGTCTGTCTGGCTCTCACACTTTCTCACAGCACATTTCTTTTTCAGTCGCACACAGACACGCACACAACACACACTCTTGTCCATCCACACACTCACACATCAATTGCTTCTCACACACGCACTCATATACCACACACACACAGGCATTTCAACTATTTGTCCCTCACACACACACACACACACATAAACACTCCCACACAGACACACTCCCTGATTCTGGACGACCGAAACAGGCCTGCTTCTGGCTGTAAAGAATGACGGACTCGGCCGAAGGGTCACATAGATAACGGAGACAGATGAAGTCATCCTCTAGGCTCTCTTGATCCACGGAGCTCCTCCACTCACCCACTAACTCACATCCTGCCAGGATCGCTCTCTCTCTCCCCGCCATCATGGAGACCTCAACCCCCACATCATACTTAGTCTTCAAAAAGATGACTTTCTTCCAAGGAGAAGACACGGGTTTAGAAGTCATCCGCAGGTCGACGGAGACGAGCTTTGATTTATTGCGGGGTGTGTGGAACGGTGAACCCAGGGAGGGTCTCTCCTACGCTGCGGGGTGTGTGGGACGGTGAACCCAGGGAGGGTCTCTCCTACGCTGCGGGGTGTGTGGGACGGTGAACCCAGGGAGGGTCTCTCCTACGCTGCGGGGTGTGTGGGACGGTGAATCCAGGGAGGGTCTCTCCTACGCTGCGGGGTGTGTGGGACGGTGAACCCAGGGAGGGTCTCTCCTACGCTGCGGGGTGTGTGGGACGGTGAACCCAGGGAGGGTCTCTCCTACGCTGGCTCCCAGGGAGCAGTAGAGAGGAGATGGACTGCTGGGCGTCTCTGTCTGTGTTCTCTGGGACGCTAACTCAGGCCCTCTGCGGGAGAGAGGAGGCAAAGTGAGCTACAGTAGCAGGCAGTGTCGTCGACTAGGCCGAACTAAAACACATGGAGTTAGTTATTCATGATGTGGTTCCGTACGATATATCGTATGCTTTATTGCTATGTGGGTGTGTTCCATTGGTGGTTGTATGGGATTCATATGGAGAAATACATTACCATATACAGTATTTAAGACCAGTACCATGTAACTAACTGTGCCTCCCCCCCCCCCACCCTCCCTGCCCCCCCCCCCACCCTCCCTGCCCCCCCCCCCCCACCCTCCCTGCCCCCCCCCCCCCCACCCTCCCTGCCCCCCCCTCCCTCCCTGCCCCCCCCCCCCCACCCTCCCTGCCCCCCCCCCCCAGGTATGACTACGTGGAGGTGTTTAACGGTGGGGACGAGAAGGCCCCCACCTTGGGGAAGTTCTGTGGGAAGATCGCCCCCACCCCCATCATCTCCAGCGGGGGCCAGTTGCTCATCAAGTTCGTGTCCGACTACGAGACGCACGGAGCCGGGTTCTCCGTTCGCTACGAGGTCTTCAAGACAGGTCGGCCTCCACGCACGCCCACACAGATACTGTTTGATTTGAGTTGATTTGGTTTTATTAGATGCTTTTGTACAAAGGGATTGTTTTTGCATGATGAGGTGGGGTCAGGGGTGGTTCTGTTGGACTTCTTTAAATATATATTTTTAATTATCTCTTCATCTCTTTAATCAATGTGATCAATTTGGTTGTTTTTTTATGAGTGACTGCAACAGTACTTCCCTAGCTTGACCACAATCACGGTAAAACATCTGACACAAAAGCCGGAGTTCTGACAAGCAAACACAACAGTCTACAAGGACCTCTAACACTCTTTACTCCCAAAGATCATATCTGAACCTGAGACAAACAAGCCCAGATTTCCGAGCTGGACCAAACAAGCCCAGAGTTTCAGACTGGACCAAACGAGCCCAGAGTTTCAGACTGGGCCAAACAAGCTCAGAGTTTCAGACTGGCCCAAACAAGCTCAGAGTTTCAGACTGGACCAAACGAGCCCAGAGTCTCAGACTGGGCCAAACGAGCCCAGAGTCTCAGACTGGACCAAACGAGCTCAGAGTTTCAGACTGGACCAAACGAGCCCAGAGTCTCAGACTGGACCAAACGAGCTCAGAGTCTCAGACTGGACCAAACGAGCCCAGAGTCTCAGACTGGGCCAAACGAGCCCAGAGTCTCAGACTGGACCAAACGAGCCCAGAGTCTCAGACTGGGCCAAACGAGCCCAGAGTCTCAGACTGGGCCAAACGAGCCCAGAGTCTCAGACTGGACCAAACGAGCCCAGAGTCTCAGACTGGGCCAAACGAGCTCAGAGTTTCAGACTGGACCAAACGAGCCCAGAGTCTCAGACTGGGCCAAACGAGCTCAGAGTTTCAGACTGGACCAAACGAGCCCAGAGTCTCAGACTGGGCTGGGCCCTGTTTTCCCCAGTGGAACAGGATGCTGGGCACACAGGCTTGTGTAAACATTCCTGTCGTTGTTGGACAGTGAGGGAAGGAACTCAGTTACCCCTGCTTCACATCCCTATCATCCAGGCCATCATCCAAGCTATCATCCAGGCCATCATCCAAGCTATCATCCAGACTATCATCCAGACTATCATCCAGGCCATCATCCAGGCCATCATCCAGACTATCATCCAGGCCATCATCCAGACTCTCATCCAGGCCATCATCCAGAGTATCATCCAGGCCATCATCCAGACTCTCATCCATGCAATCATCCATGCCATCATCCAGGCTATCATAAAGGCCATCATCCAGGCTATCATAAAGGCTATCATCCATCTTATCATCAGGCCTCCTGGGTCCACTTGAATTGATGCCAATGGTCAGCAGTTCAATAAAGAGGAATCCAGCGCTCCCCTAAACACGCCCTCTATGGATGAGTCCTTTGGGGCCCATAGCCAAGGTCTTTAGGACCCTTTTCGGGGGAAACAGCTCCAGGCTCTCTTTCCATGGACACACATTAGAGAGGACTGGCTGGACGTGAGTGTAGAAACACCAGCTGTTTGCTTCTGTGTCTGAGTGATGAACTTGTCGGCCTAGTCTGGAAAATCCAGAGGGAGACCCTGTGCGAAAAGGTTGGCAGATTGAACTGACTGGTGACACCGCAATCGTGTTCCAACTGTCCCAGAGTTCTAGTTCTTTCCTCTGTGATGCGAGGCAATCGTGTTCCAACTGTTCCAGAGTTCTAGTTCTTTCCTCTGTGATGCGAGGCAATCGTGTTCCAACTGTTCCAGAGTTCTAGTTCTTTCCTCTATGATGCGAGGCGGTGATGTGAGGAGAGCGGGTTAGCGGTTGTCTCTGGAGAGGCCCGGGCCGTCCCCTCGTTGTCTCTGGTCCCCTGTGTGCCGCCCACGACCACGTCCTGCGTTCTGGGAGACAAAAGCACCCGGCTTCCTGTTTTCTTGTTCTCTTCCTGCCCATCTCAGCTACCGCTCTGACGGAACCAAGGGAAGCTTGTATGGGTGAAAGCGCACGTGTGTGTGTGTGCATGTTTCAGTGTGTGTGTGTGTGTATGTGCATGTTTCAGTGTGTGTGTGTGTGTGTGTGTGCATGTGTGTGCATGTGTGTGTGTATGTGTGTGTGTGCATGTTTCAGTGTGTGTGTATGTGTATGCATGTTTGTGTGTGTGTGTGTGTGCATGTTTCAGTGTGTGTGTGCGTGAGTATTTGAGTGTGTATGTGTGTGTTTGTGTGTGGACCAGACAGGTGCAGGAAACCCCAGGCTCATTTAGCTAATGGCCTGTTTGTCCTTGGAGCCTCCAGAGGTGACCCACACACGAGATGGATGCTCTGGCAGAGAAAGGACTGCAGAATCTAGGACAGGGAGGGGGACTGTGCGTGTGTGTGTGTGTGAATGTGTGTTAGTACACGTGTGTATATGTGTTGGTGTGTGTGCGTATGAGCGTGTGTGTGTTTGTGCGTGCGTGCGTGCGTATTGAGGGCTGTATGTGGGTCGTCTCCACCTGTGTTCAAAACGACAGTGGCATCAGCTACATGACATGTTACATGTCCCTCCTGGAACATTTAACATCTCGTGCATGACCAGCAGCATATTGTAACTTCCCCTCCATCACCGTTCCCATGGAGACGTGGGGCATCTCTGTCCCTCAGCTTTCACTCTCTTAATCTGACTCTAGTACCCTCCCTCTTTCTCCCTCCCTCCCTCCCTCCCTCCCTCCCTCCCTCCCTTCCTCTCTCTCAACCTTTCCCTGCCTCCCTCTCTCTCTCCCTTCCACTCTTTCTCTCTCTCTCTTTACATTACATTTATTCACTCCCTCTCCCTCAAAGTCTATCATTACCAAAAGAAAAGGAACGCTGCTAGATTGTCATAAACATTTCCCATAATGCTGTCTGACAAGCACCATTTGTGTTAAAGATAGCGAATCACAGGGGGCGCAACCCCTGACTAATGAATATGGGGGGGGATAATGATTGGTCACATCCTCGGGAGCCCCGCCCCTCATTCACCACATAATATGCGTCTGTGGTTTTGATAAATGATAGATACGAGTCCTCTTCAGGGTCTGAGGCTCTATATTCGTCTGCTTCTCTCCTCTTACTACGCTTTCTCTGGCTTCCTCTAACCAAAAACACATGTCTGGCGGTTTTGGAAAACGCCAATTTTTCCGTCACCACTTCAAACTGCGGCTTAGATGAGGGTCTCCCTGTGGAGGGAAGAGGAGTTGGTCTAGAGAGGGTTCGGTGAAGGACTTACATGTTAGAGTACATATACATACACACAGGGGAGGGAGGGAGGCAGGGGAGCGAGGAGGGAGGGAGAGGATGGAGGGAGGCAGGGGTCAGGGGTTGCATGGGGGTGGGGTGAGGGGGTGGAGACGGTGATAGGTGATGAGGGGGTTTGTTGGTCTCCATAAACAAGTCTCTGCGTCTGCGCTCAATAAATACCATTCCCCCTTCCCCTCCCCAGTCAAAACACAGACAGAAACACACTCTGGCACCAAGGGGCCAATCAGCAAATTGAAAGACGCTTCCTTGATTGTCTGATAAAAGTGAATTGGAAACAGTTCCGGTAATACAAGACATAGCTGGATTTGTGTTTGGATTTGTGTCTCCTGTATGTCATTTAATCTGCTGTAGGACGGAGCTAGAGCACACATAATGTGTGACATTATTTTGACCTGATGTTTTGTTTGCTTGACTTTCATCCTTGAGTGTCTAAAAAATAAATAATAGAGTACAACAGAAAATAACAGAAAATTGTTTAATGTTAATTGCATTGAATGTCAAATGAATTCTCAAAAAATGACATTAAAATGTAACGGATTGTATTAAATCAGAAAATGACAAATATATTGTATAAATATTTTTTAAACGTGTCCTCCCATCTCCTCAGGACCTGAGTGTTCCAGGAACTTCACTGCCTCCAGAGGGGTGATTAGGACCCCGGGCTTCCCAGACAAGTACCCCAACAACCTGGACTGCACCTTCATGATCTTCGCCCCCAAGATGGCAGAGATTCTGGTGGAGTTCGACAGCTTCGACATGGAGCCTGACACGACTCCGCCCCCAGGAGCCATCTGCCGCTACGATTGGCTGGAAATCTGGGACGGCTATCCCACAGGTGAGGGGGAGCGAGGGGAGGAGGGAGAGTGACAGGAAGGAGAGAGGGGAAGGAGGGGAGGAGAGGAAGTGAGTGATGGGGTTGTGAGGGTGGAAGGAGGGAGAGAGGAGGGGAGAGGGAGGGGGTGGGTGGGTCCGAACCGAGGGTGAAAGAAAAGAGAGAGAGAGACAGAGAGAGACAGAGAGAGAGAGAGATACAGAGATACAGAGAGACAGAGAGACAGAGAGAGGGGGGGGAAGACAGACAGAAAAAAAGAAAAGAAAATGCGATGAGGAGAACTAGAACAAGACTGAGCTTTTTATCGACAACAAAGCATCCTTCCCCTGAGCCCTGCAGGCATTAACAGTACAGATCAATGAGACAGAATGTCCATTATGCCCCCATGATGTGTTTCCCCTCTGGACTACATTTCCCAGACTGCATTGTTGCGTGATTGGTCTCCGGCTCAGAGAGAAAGACAGGAAGTCTATAGATTGTGAGTCTTCTGATGAATGCCAGGGCGCCATGGTTCCCAGATGCCCACCTCTCTGATTGGCTGGCATCAGAGGACTTCCTCCTCGATCCTGGCGCCATGCCAACCAGATGACTGGCGCGGCTCTAAAGAAAAGGCCGACCCGCACAAGCGCTCGCTTTCAGGTGACGCCAGCAAACATCACGTTGCTGGCTCCCTCCTCCCTCCAGACCTGTGTGTTCTCTGCTTATCATGTCTGCCAACGCTCTGTGTGTGTGTATGTGTGTGACAGTGTGTGTGTGTGTATGTGTGTGTATGTGTGTGACAGTGTGTGTGTGTGTGACAGTGTGTGTGTGTGTATGTGTGTGACAGTGTGTGTGTGTGTGACAACAAAGATAACAGACAATGTAGGTCCCGGATGATGAAGCGAGACAGATCTCTGGGACATGGTCCGGAGCAGCGTGTTTGTACAGCGTGCGGTGTATGTGTGAGATGGTCCGGAGTAGCGTGTTTGTACAGCGTGCGGTGTATGTGAAGGCACAAACGCTGCAGTCTTCTGAAAACATGAACTCTTTTCTGACCCTAAAACCGTTTGATCGTTGAAACGGCTCAGAAAGAATACTTCAGGTAACGGCTCAAGACGAGCTTGATGGGGGGTTAGATGGCTGATCGGTTAGGGAATCGGGCTATTAATCAGAAGGTTGCCGGTTCGATTCCCGATCATGCAAACTGACGTTGTGTCCTTGGGCAAGGCACTTCACCCTACTTGCCTCGGGGGGAATGTCCCTGTACTTACTGTAAGTATCTCTGGATAAGAGCGTCTGCTAAATGACTAAATGTAAATTTCAATGATGGAACCCCAGCTTCTTTCTTTCGTATCCGAGCTGAGAAACATTGTTAGAACCAAGCGCCTCTGACACTCGGCCTTCGGTTGTACTTTCTACATGCACCATTTGTACGTCCCTTTGGATGAAAGCATCTGCTAAACAAATAAAAACATAAAAGGGAATCTATGCTAGCAGACAAGGGATATGAGTGGCGAGGCAGACACCTGTGGCAGGTGTAAGTGAGGAACCCTGGGAATGTGACACCTGTGGCAGGTGTAAGTGAGGAACCCTGGGAATGTGACACCTGTGGCAGGTGTAAGTGAGGAACCCTGGGAATGTGACACCTGTGGCAGGTGTAAGTGAGGAACCCTGGGAATGTGACACCTGTGGCAGGTGTAAGTGAGGAACCCTGGGAATGTGCCAGTTACCTGGCTGGCACACCACACCCCAAATGACAAGTGAGAGGGGAGGAGTTGTCGAATCTATATTCACATTCTATATTTTCTAAGTGTTCTGACTTTGTGGTTTTAAGTAGGTCATGTTTTCTTATTAGCCAATAAGAAATAGAGGACTGGAGACTGATACTTTAGTTGCTTAGTGTTGATGAAGCTGACGGATTTCTCTTTTCCTCCTCTCTTCCCCTTTCTTTTTTCATCAACCTCTTCTTTTTCCAATTTCTTCCTCTCTCTCCTCTTCTGATCTCTCTCTCTCCATCTCTCTACCTATCCCTCTCTCTCTCTATTTCTCACCTCCCTCCTCTCTCTCCCTTCTCTCTATATCTCCCTCCCTCTCCATCTCTCTACCTATCCCTCTCTCCCTCTATTTCTCACCTCCCTCCTCTCTCCCCCTTCTCTCTATATCTCTCTCTCTCTACCTAACCCTCTCTCTCTTTATTTCTCACCTCCCTCCTCTCTCTCCCTTCTCTCTATATCTCTCTCTCTCTCCATCTCTCTACCTATCCCTCTCTCTCTTTATTTCTCACCTCCCTCCTCTCGCTTCCTCTCTCCCCCTTCTCTCTCTCTCTCTCTCCCTTCTCTCTCTCTCTCTCTCTCTCCATCTGTCCGTATCTCTCTTCTATCTCTTCCTACCCTTCCACTATTCTCTTCTTTCCTCCTTCCCCCTCTCCCCTCCAGTGGGCCCCCACATCGGGCGCTACTGTGGTCAGAGTTCCCCGGGCCGTGTCATCTCCTACACGGGCATCCTGTCCATGACCATCACCACGGACAACGCCATCGCCAAGGAGGGCTTCTCTGCCAACTACACGGTCCGCGAGCGGCCCGAGGCCTCGGAGGGTGAGTCTGGGCGCAGCTTACACACGTACAACACTCACGCTCTCTGCACCACCCTCTCTGCACCACCCTCTCTCCAGTCAGAACACAGAACATGTGTTTCCACTGTAGTTGTGGAGCAGAGTTGGATTGTGTGCCTGTGTCATTTGGTTGTTGATGACCGTTAGATCTTTCCCCTTTTGCAGTGTTTTTGTAGTTGCTGGCGTGTTTGTGGGGTCTGTGCTATCAGTCCAGATGAACGATTTCACGAAGACTGTCATGTTGGAATTTCCCCAGATTACTGCGGATAATTTAGGGCCCCAGAGGAACATCCGGGTCACCTGACTCGTTCACCCTGTGAAGGAATGCGTGTGTGTGTGCTCCTGAGCGTACACGCTTGTGTATGAGTATGTGTGTGTGTGCGCGTACATGTGTTTGTTTTGGTGCACACAGGTCCCCCATCAGATGTTAATCTGTCCAAAAAGCAGTTCTCCGGATTGGCTAAGAGGAGAGCTGGTGTTAAGACACAGCTCTAATTATCCCAGATGGCTGTCGACACACACATTCTTTCCATGACAAATACACACCTATTCTTACACACTTAGTCTCACACACTCTGCCTTGCAGACACACACACACACACACAGAGGCCTGGCCAGCAGTAGTGTTTTCACAGCGGACCCATACGTGTGGAGGGATGAGTTCTCCCATCACCAGTTCTCCAGCTAGGCGTGACAGATTGAAATGAAGGCCCCCTAGTGAACCGAATCACATCAACTTTTACACAACATTTACTATCACTTTGTGTGTGTGTGTGTGTGTGTATGTTATATGTTAGTGTGTGTATGTGTATGTGTGTGTGTGTATGTTATATGTTAGTGTGTGTATGTGTATGTGTGTGTGTGTATGTTATATGTTAGTGTGTGTATGTGTATGTGTGTGTGTATGTTATATGTTAGTGTGTGTATGTGTATGTGTGTGTGTATGTTATATGTTAGTGTGTGTATGTGTATGTGTGTGTGTATGTTATATGTTAGTGTGTGTATGTGTGTGTGTGTGTATGTTATATGTTAGTGTGTGTATGTGTATGTGTGTGTGTATTCCCCAAACTCTTTTGGAAAACTTTCCTAATAAGTTTTTTTCATTACTTGGGAGGACAGCGCAAAATAAAAGAAGATAGTTGTCAGATATCTTTATTTCTTCACTTTCTTCCAAACGTCTTTATCTTATCTCGCCTGTCATCAGCACCTCATGCTGTGACTGTGATGTGAGGAGAAGGAGAGAGAGAGAGAGCGAGAGCGAGCAAGAGAGCGAGAGAATATGTGTCAGATAAGGTCTTTGAGGATGGTGATTTGGGTGGTGTGATATCAGTCAAGTCCAGGTCTAATGCCTCATGAATAGATAGGAGAGAATTAGCTCCCTGTTTCAGTGGCTCCCTGGTCTGGGGGGTGGGGGGGGGAATCTGGGCCTGTGTTTACAATGTTGTGACAAGTTTGTGTTTTTGTGGGCTGTGAGTGTCAGGGGGGGTCAGGCAGACCTTGCGTCTCCAGCCGCCCCCCACCCCTCCATTAACATACACACTCACACACAACACACAGACACACAGACAGACACACTCACACACAACACACACACACACACTCACACACACTCACACACACACACAGACACACACAGACACACATGCTGTGCAACCCATAGCCCCTGCTGGGAGCATCCTTAAAAGAACACACTAGAGTGGAATTAGCTTTTGGCCCTGACTCCCTGTCTGTCTGTGTGTGTGTGTGTGTGTGTGTGTGTGTGTGTGTGTGTGTGTGTGTATGTGTGAGAGTGTGTGTGTGTGTGTGAGTGTGTGTGTGCGTGTGAGTGTGTGTGTGCGTGCGTGCGTGTGTGTGTGTGAGTGTGTGAGTGTGTGTGTGTGCGTGTGTGTGTGTGTGTGAGAGTGTGTGAGTGTGTGTGTGTGCGTGTGTGTGTGTGTGTGAGAGTGTGTGTGTGTGAGTGTGTGTGTGTGTGAGTGTGTGTGTGTGTGTGTGTGTGTGTGTGTGTGTGTGTGTGAGTGTGTGTGTGTGTGTGTCAGACAGGGCAGCAACCCCCAGGGCTGTGTCAGCTCCCAGACACTAACATTGAAGGACGGGTCATCTGGGGGGACGGCTCGTGAAAAACATTTACAAGAACTTCTGAAGAGCTGCACACTCTTTGGAAGTTCCAGCTTGAATATTTGGAGTGGATCTCTCAACTGAGAAGTCCTTCTGGAGTGTAATCTCCCAGTAGGCATGGTTGAGAAATACATGACCACGCTCTCTTATTTCTGCTAAGCGGAGGGAAACAGCTGGGACATTTTTTTCCGGATAAATCACAGTAGAAATCCATTACTCTTATCTGAATTGCTTCTATCTGAGGGGAATTCAGAGTTGCGTTCAAGTCCCAAGGAAGTTCCCATATCTCATGTCGCTAGAATGGCATTTCTCAATACGTTTATTGTTATCTATTTACATAAGTCAGGTGGCTGAGCGGTGAGGGAATCGGGCTAGTAATCCGAAGGTTGCCAGTTCGATTCCCGGTCATGCCAACTGACGTTGTGTCCTTGGGCAAGGCACTTCACCCTACTTGCCTCGGGGGGAATGTCCCTGTACTTACTGTAAGTCGCTCTGGATAAGAGCGTCTGCTAAATGACTAAATGTAAATGTAAATAAGTCACTAGGTTGTGAATGTTCGGAGTCAACGACGTATCAACTGGTCGCCTACAAATGTTCCACTCAATCATCCAATACCTGTCTGTAATCGGTCACACTAATCATTGTTAGCATGTCATTCCACGAGTAAAGCGATAGGCCAAAATATAACTGTCGACAGGATGTAGGCTATAGGCTACACTGTTTGCTAAATCATTTCCACATCCTCTGTTGCCAACAGACTTTGCGTGTGTGGAAGCTATGGGCATGGAGTCAGGGGAGATCACTTCTGACCAGATCAGCGCTTCTTCACAGTACAACCCCAACTGGGCGCCGGAGCGATCACGTCTCAACTACAAGGAGAACGGATGGACGCCCTCGGACGACTCCGCCAGGGAGTGGATACAGGTAGGCTATGAGCTAACTAGCCGCTAAACTGATCAATAGCATGGATACTGCCAAGTTAGTTACACGCTACCTATAGCATGATTACAGTGAGGTAGGCCTTCTGTAAGACAAAGGCTAGGCGTCACTGCAATATTGTGAGCCGATGGATTAAAAAGGGGTAAAAACATTTATTAATAAAAGCTTCATGTTAACAAAGGGTTAAAAAAAACATGCCGATCAGAAGATCAAACCAGCCTTCACCAAAAAAGTTTCTGTGAGTTTGTCATTTAGTCAAAGACGTAAATAATCTCACCACCAAAATAAGCCACATCACTAGCTACTGTTACAGTGAAGTACAGTGTGCACAATGTGGCACATCGCAACCCATCCCTGCTTTGAAAGCATAACACAAACACGAGGACTCGTATGTGGCTATTTATAAGTACGGGAGCGAGGCGCCTGTTTATCTTATGTATGTCCCCGCCACCAGCAAGTCCTGTAGCATCTCGCCTCCAGGGCTAACGTACACTGCCCTTCTCCTGTCATAAACCGGACTCATCCGGTTCAATCTGCACAACATCACGACTTCTCCCTGAAGCCTGTTCACGTGGTGGTCATTGGAGGGAAATTGGCTTGCAGTACTGAGTTATTTTTCGTTTATTTACTTAACCCGTACCCCCCCCTCACACACACACTCCCACCGACATGCACACACACACACACACACACACACACACTCCCATCCCCAGTGTCTTATCTAGGATGTTCTGAGGGAGTGAAGGAAGATAGGAGAGGTCTTATACTTAACCCTAACCCAAACAGGGCGGGGCACCAGTCCCGGCCTATTGTGGTGGACAGGAACTAGGAGGAAGACCCACAATGCCCCTGACGGTGAGAACACACCAGTACTTCCTTCCTGTGGGATTTGATGCAGTCTCACAGGAAGTCAGTCTCACAGCTTGAACTAGCATTAGCTTTTCCCTCAGAGAGAGGTTATTGTCTGTCTGGGGAATTCCTTCTTGGGTGAGTGGAGGGATCATGAGAGTACAAACACTGGGGTGACTGTGTTCCCTGGCTGGGGTGACTGGGTTCAGGCTGTGAAGATACTGGGTGTACACCTTCTGGTTCAGGGATCTCACAGAGACACAGGTCGATCTGGACTCTGAGGTCACTTGTTGGTCCTTTGACATTTTTTATTTAATTGGCTGTGTTCAGATGTATTGATTTAACTGGCTAAATTCAAATGTGTTGAGCTAATAGGCTGTAGGATTGCTTTAATTGGCTGTATTCATATGTATTAATTTAATTGGCTACATTCATAATTGATTTAATTGGCTGTATTAGAATGAATCTCAAAGACCTGTCTCCCCTTGTAGACTCATCGGAACATTTCTGGTCCTTGAACCACTTGGGTCAAGCAGTTTGTCTTAGTCGATGCTCTCTGGTGCAAAAAAAAAAAAAAGTAACTACTGTACATTGTTCGAGTTCTCCTCGCAGTGTAGCAGCATAGAGGCGCCTTCTGACAGAGTGATTTATAGACTAAGTAACTCTGCTGTTCTGGGCCCTCTGCTTTCGCAAGGCGTCTGAGTTACGACTGGTGTTTTTGCGGACAGAATTTTCCATTTTATTTGATTAAGTATGGTGCGCAGCCTAGCCCATGTCCAGCATGGTGTGGCTTTCCTCAGATCTCCATTCATCTTACTTCAGACGACTATTATGGGATGGTTAATTCATGCACATGTGCCTTCACCACACACGCCCCTATTCGTCATTTTGAGACGTTTATGTTTTATTGATCCTATTTTCAGACTGCTATCATTCATAACGTTATTTCGATGAGTTTGCACGAGCATTTAGGATGGTCGAGGACAGGACAGTCACTTTGCACCCCGTTATGATAAATCAAACGTATATGTGGAGTGCACTTTGATTATTTTTATTATTGATTATTATTGATTTCAATATCCTCTATATATGATTAAAGTTGAGACTCTGGAAGGTTAGTTTCATCCAATATTGGTCCAACTGTCAGCCATTCCGGTTCATAGAGAAGATCTATCTCCAATATGGCATTTTGCTGTAGATTGACATGTTATTCAAAGCTATGAGGTCAACTCAGGAAATATTTCCTTCCTCTTCTAGTCACGGTATTTATAAACGTCTTCTGCTTGAAGAGAAACTTTTGTCTCATCTGTGTGACGCAATCAGGAAAACATAAAAAAAAGAGAGAGGGGAGGGCGAGAGAGCAGTATGCATCTGGAAAACACATTTGGAGTTTTATTTTAAAAGACAGAAATGTGAAAACAAAGAATCCTCCAGGGTCCCTGTAGAATCTCCTGTCTTCCGAGTTGCTTTGAGAAACTCCAGACTGGAGTGAAGAACCTGAAAATGCCGATACAGGAAGCTCTGACACAAATCAGCCGGTAACTCTAGATCCGTAGGCCAGGGACAGGCACTGACAGGGCGAGGGCTTGAACTCGGGGATATCTCAGAGGCTAAATGCTGAAAAACGAGAAGAGTTCCCTGTTAGGTGTTTGGCTCAAGCTTATTTGCCCTGTCAGGGTAAGAAATAGCCCAGTGTAACCAGTTCCTTGTTAAATAGTTTATGATTTAAAGGGGGCAGGGTTGTTAGCGCTGACTGCTGCTGTTTCCCCTCCACCCAGTAGCCGCTATAGCCGTGTCTGTAGCTAGCTGGTTTGTTTTTTCCAACGCTTTGATTTCACACACACCCTTTCTCCTGGCTTCCCTTGCTGTTTATTTAATTTTTTTCCTCGCCATTTCTTGTGTTTCTCGCATATTTTCCCTGTTAGAAACACTGCTGCTCTGGCTTGAGGCCTGGTCCGAGTGGTCTGTGTGGACCGGGTCACCCGCCCACGCGCTGCTGGCTGTGCACTGGGTGGCAATGTCACTTCAAGGCTTCGTCTTCAGCAAGAGAAGCAACATGTGCTGTTTTTTCCCGCCTCACCAAACATCTCGCGGTCCGAACATGCGGTCGCGGGCCTTCTCCCTCTCCCTCTCCATCTCCCTCTCCATCTCCCTCTCCCTCTACATCTCTCTCTCCTTCTCCTTCTCCTTCTCTCTCTCCCTCTCCTTCTCCCTCTCCCTCTCCATCTCTCTCTCCTTCTCCTTCTCTCTCCATCTCCCTCTCCCTCTGCCTTTCCCTCTCCTTCTCCCTCTCCTTCTCCCTCTGCCTCTGCCTCTCCTTCTCCCTCTCCATCTCCCTCTCCTTCTCCCTCTCCCTCTCCATCTCCATCTCCCTCTCCCTCTCCTTCTCCCTCTCCCTCTCCCTCTCCCTCTCCCTCTCCTTCTCCTTCTCCCTCTCCTTCTCCCTCTCCCTCTCCCTCTCCTTCTCCTTCTCCCTCTCCTTCTCCCTCTCCCTCTCCTTCTCCCTCTTCCTCTCCCTCTCCTTCTCCCTCTCCTTCTCTCTCTCCTCTGAGCTGGCCCGTCTCACTCCTAGATACGGCACTTTCTTAAGAAAACACAGAAAGAGAAATCCGACAAAGAATGTGGGTCACAGCCCACTGATTACAAGTATGCTTTCCTCTTGAGAGAAAGAAAAAAACAACACATCAATATCCTGTTTTTTGAAGGAAGTGCCAATGTTTTTGTTCAATCTCGTTTAGTCACAGACTGCTTGAATGAACCCCCTCCCTACACCCCCCTCTCCACCCCCACCTACACCCCCCCCCACCTCCAGCCCCCCCTCCACCCCCTCCCTACACCCCCCTCTCCACCCCCACCTACACCCCCCCTCCTCCTCCAGCCCCCCCTCCACCCCCTCCCTCCAGCCCCCCTCCCTTCCATTGTTTTCTCCATTAAAGACCTGAGCGAGACTATTTTCAAACCGTCATCGTCGGTGCCAAGTGTTGAGTAATTAGAATATGGGGGAGTGATTAGGTCCCTGATTCAGCTCAGAGGAAGCCTGGAGGACGAGGCCTGGCTGGAGGAGACGTAGGGGGGAACGGTGGGCCAGGACTGAACACTGGAGGGCTTCCCTGTCACACAGGAGACAGTCAAGACTCGTCTTTGGCAGTGCATTGTTGTCGTGACGCCGCGTGAAAGTTTCTGTCTGGCAGGCGCAGGGGCAGGATGTGGAGGAGTTGTTACAGATGTATGTGGTCAGTGTCACGTTTTTCCTGGTGGAGTTTTCGAACAGTCTTTTGGAATTGTGCCTCGCTTGTGTTCCGTGTTCCAAACGTTCTCAGAACCCCCCCGGCGTTCTCAGTTCTGAATCCGTGTCTGACTCTGGCTGGGAACTCTGCATCCCCTCAAAACTCCTGCTGCTCTGTTGGTTACCCGGCCCACACCCCCCCCCTGGGAAACTATTTCCTTCATTTTCCTAGAGAAGAGAGAGAGAGAGACACCCCTGGGGGGGGGGGGCAGAGAGAGGGGGAAAGAGAGAGAGACCAAGATAGATTGAAAGAGAGAAGACAGAGAAGGAGAGAGAGGAAAGAGAGAGAGGCTAAATCAGGAGAATCTTCCAGTCCAACTGTCTTTGCGGTCTCTGATGATGTAATTACACACCCACATTTACACTATACATAACTCAAGGGTGCTGTATCACCAGTGTCATGTCACAGTTGAGCTGTTGGTTTCAACATAAGCCGGAACTAGTTCACTTCATGTGTAAGTGCCTGACTGACTTCCTGTAAGTTCTTGGAAGTTTATTTAGAGACATTTGGGCCAGTGCAATTGTTAATAGAATGAAGACAAGAACATAAACAAAGTCGTTGTTTCAGTCTAAAAGTGGACAGTTTTAACTTATCCAGTTTCTGCTTTCAGACCCCAAAAAAACCTTGGAATTCCCCAAAACACGAATCCTGTGAGTTTTAAAAAGGGGCGAGGACCTGTTCACATGAAGTTAACGTTATCCAAGACTGTCTGTTTCTACAATTCTACAGTCAGTAGCCTGACCAGACTCAGACAGGTCTAGTCAGAGTGGCCTCTGGTGCTGTCGGTCTCACGTGGGAGGTTGAGTCATGCATGTTTGTTGTTGTTTACGTTTGTCTGGTTGTGAATGTACAGGGCCCGGGTCAAAGGTCACTCGCAAGCAATCCCCGTGGTTTGTGTTAAAAGCACACACACACACACAAATAAACACAGTCAATTCATCACACCCTGCTCATTAGTGATGCTGTCAGACAACCGTGAAATTGGTTCAGACTGATAGAGACCCGGTTCTCACACGCAATCTGTCTAGAACCTTCTCACTAAGTGTGTTTGACAACACACACATACACACACACATTTACTTTATCTTGCTCCGGAATCTTACCCTCCAGGAACAATGCAGAGGCAAGTGGCCATCTTGCGTTTTTTGAACAACCACCAAGCAAAACAGACTTTCTGACTGACAGAATTTTTTTAAACTGAAAACCAACTCTCCAACTGTAACTTTTCCACCACTTCTAATCCCATAAACTGTCTCCCTTCCTACAGACCGCTCTACCACTTGTCAGACCTCAGGCCTACCCTACGGTAGCTGTAGGGGTGTGTGGAGGTGACCTCTCACCCAGGTGTGTGGAGGTGATCTCTTCACCCAGGTGTGTGGAGGTGATCTCTCACCCAGGTGTGTGGAGGTGACCTCTCACCCAGGTGTGTGGAGGTGACCTCTCACCCAGGTGTGTGGAGGTGACCTCTCACCCAGGTGTGTGGAGGTGACCTCTCACCCAGGTGTGTCTCTGTGTCTCCAGGTGGATCTGGGATTCCTGCGCTTCATCTCGGCCGTGGGCACGCAGGGAGCCATTTCCAAGGAGACCAAGAAGCACTACTTTGTTCGCTCCTACAAGGTGGACGTGAGCTCCAACGGGGACGACTGGGTCACCGTGAAGGAGGGCTCCAAGCAGAAGGTAGAACTCAGAACCTTCTAGAAAAAGGACAAACCTGTGGGTGCAGAACCCTGCCACAGCGCGGGCCTCCTGACCGAGCGGTGACTCTCTCTAGCGGGGGGCTGACGTCTTGTTCTCTGTGTGGGTTCCAGATCTTCCAGGGGAACCACAATCCCACGGACGAGGCACGCAGCTTCCTGCCCAAGCAGACGCTGGCTCGCTACGTGCGCGTGCGGCCCATGTCCTGGGAGCAGGGCATCTGCATGCGCTTCGAAGTGTACGGCTGCAGGACCTCAGGTCGGTGTCCTGGCCGCTCCCGCACACACACACAGAGACATTTACATTTTAGTCATTTAGCAGACGCTCTTATCCAGAGAAACTTACAGTAAGTACAGGGACATTCCCCCGAGGCAAGTAGGGTGAAGTGCCTTGCCCAAGGACACAACGTCATTTTGCACGGACGGGAATTGAACTGGCAACCTTCAGATTACTAGCCCGACTCCCAAACCGCTTAGCCATCTGACCCCAGCAGACACACAAATACACACACACACAGAGACACGTATACACACACACACACACACTTACACACAGAGACACATACGCACACAGATATGCATGCTCGCACACATTGCACACACTCACACACGCACCTAGACACACATGTACAGTCATACACACTCCAAATATACGCACACACACACACATGTACAAACACACACATACTGTACCTACTCCCTCTCTGTTTCCTCTCACACAAAACCACATTGTGACTCAAGCTGACTCAAACTGTCTTCACAGCAAGTAAACAGTCAAACCATCAGATATTGCCCTTTATTGAGAACAATGTCTGTTTCTAGAGATGAACCAGACTCAGGGAGGGTGAGGTCACGGTGGAAGAATAGAGATGAGTCACTGTTCTTTCTGTGTTGAGCGGAGAACAGCCGTGACTCTTCAGCTACCGAGAGAGACCCAGCGAGTCAGTGGATCAGTGAGTCTTCCCTGTGCTGTGAGTCGAGTGTAGCCCGCTCGGAGAAGATGATTAAGAAGCTGAAATGACACAGCCAGTCTCTGGGGGCTGTGTGTGTGTGTGTACTCATGCCAGTGCACATCCAAATCAGAATTCACCTCACACACACTCGCTTGCAACATTTCCCCTGTTTAACGAGAAGTCTGGATGCACTGTACCATGGTTCCTCAGATTCCAGCGCCCCTAAAACAAGCGTCCCCCTCACTAACCCCGCCCTCCCTTCCCCAGACTACCCGTGCTCAGGGATGCTGGGCATGCTCTCTGGCCAGATCGCCGACGGCCAGATCAGCGCCTCGTCTCACGCCGAGCGGGACTGGGTGGCGGAGAACGCCCGCCTGCTGACGGGGCGGGCGGGATGGACCGGGCAGCAAATCCGGCAGCCCTTCAGGAACGAGTGGCTGCAGGTGGACCTGGGCCAGGAGAAGGTGCTAACCGGGTTAGTGGTGCAGGGCGGCAGGCACCGGGACAAGAATGTGTTCATGAAGAGGTTCAGGGTGGGTCACAGCCTCGACGGGGCGGACTGGACCATGGTGAAGGAGGATAACGGAACCAAGCCCAAGGTAGGGAAGTGTGTGTGAGTGTGTCTGGTCTTGACTGGACCAGATGTCATTACAAGTATAGTGAAACAGTTTGTTGGTTCGTTAGTTCGCTAGTTAGTTCGTTTCAAGATCAGTATCGTAAATAACTACAAAATGAATGAATCCCTTATCGGTTGGTTGCTTCATTGATTAATCAGTTGGTTGATTCAGGCTTTCATTCAGAGACTTGATTTAATTCACATACACGCACGCACGCACACACACACACACACTCACGCACGCACACACACACACCAGCCCAGTGTCCATGCCTCTCTACATGCGTCCACACTCCCTCTCCTCCAGATGGTTGTGTGATCCAGAGACGCTCTCCTCTCCTGCTTCCTGTCTCTGTCTCTCTCACAGCCAGCAGGCTTCAAACACCCACAGGAAGCACGTCTTCTGCAGCCGCCGCACCTCACACACACACACATGCTATTTACACACGCTACACGTACACACCACACACACACACCCACCACACACACCCACACACACAGCAGTCGGTTTATGAAGTACTTCCTCACCAGGATTCCCTTTGATACAAGGTTCCAGAATGAAATATAAGAAGTCCAGACCAGGCTAGCAGTGGTGTCAGGCGGTGTGGTGCTAGCTGAACACGACGGGGGATAACCATGTTCATATGTCCCCTAACAGA
>NC_090065.1:2793589-2873463 GCF_038355195.1 Osmerus mordax
TTCAGGTGGTGATGTTGAGGTGTGTGTTTGCTGTGTTCAGGTGGTGATTGAGGGAGTGTGTTTGCTGTGTTCAGGTGGTGATGTTGAGGTGTGTGTTTGCTGTGTTCAGGTGGTGATTGAGGGAGTGTGTTTGCTGTGTTCAGGTGGTGATGTTGAGGTGTGTGTTTGCTGTGTTCAGGTGGTGATTGAGGGAGTGTGTTTGCTGTGTTCAGGTGGTGATGTTGAGGTGTGTGTTTGCTGTGTTCAGGTGGTGATTGAGGGTGTGTGTTTGCTGTGTTCAGGTGGTGATGTTGAGGTGTGTGTTTGCTGTGTTCAGGTGGTGATTGAGGGAGTGTGTTTGCTGTGTTCAGGTGGTGATGTTGAGGAGTGTGTTTGCTGTGTTCAGGTGGTGATTGAGGGTGTGTGTTTGCTGTGTTCAGGTGGTGATGTTGAGGTGTGTGTTTGCTGTGTTCAGGTGGTGATGTTGAGGTGTGTGTTTGCTGTGTTCAGGTGGTGATTGAGGGAGTGTGTTTGCTGTGTTCAGGTGGTGATGTTGAGGTGTGTGTTTGCTGTGTTCAGGTGGTGATTGAGGGAGTGTGTTTGCTGTGTTCAGGTGGTGATGTTGAGGTGTGTGTTTGCTGTGTTCAGGTGGTGATTGAGGGAGTGTGTTTGCTGTGTTCAGGTGGTGATGTTGAGGTGTGTGTTTGCTGTGTTCAGGTGGTGATGTTGAGGTGTGTGTTTGCTGTGTTCAGGTGGTGATTGAGGGAGTGTGTTTGCTGTGTTCAGGTGGTGATGTTGAGGTGTGTGTTTGCTGTGTTCAGGTGGTGATTGAGGGAGTGTGTTTGCTGTGTTCAGGTGGTGATTGAGGGTGTGTGTTTGCTGTGTTCAGGTGGTGATTGAGGGAGTGGGCGACCGGAGGAGCGCAGGTCACGTTGCTGTGGACAACATCAAGATCCTGGATGGGCTCAGCCTGGAGGACTGTAAGGGTGAGTGTGGCTAGAATCATGTCCTGCTCTCTCTCCTCCCACGCTGGAACCATCTGGAGGATGACCGTGTAGCCAGTAGTATCTCCTCTCCTGTGTTGTGTGCCACTATAAAGGGCGTTCTTTTCTTCTTCTCTTCCTCCAGACATCACGCCTACGTTCCCCCCGACCGAGATCTTCATCCTGCGTGAGTAGTTCAGACTGGAGTGTCCTTGGGGGTAGGGGTGTGTGTACAAGTGTGCCTGTGTATGTGGGTGTGTGTGTACTGTTTAATGAGTGTGTGTGTGTGTGTGTGTGCACATATGGTTCACGTTCCATATGTGCATATACACAGACGTGCATGTGTGTATACTTGCGTGTGCATACCGCACGTGTGTGTATACGTGTGTTTGCCTGTGTGTGTGTGTGTGTGTGTGTTACCTCGTCTACACCCCCGCAGCTGTCTAACCATCCCCCCCTCCCCTCTCCAGCTATGGACACTTACGCCCAGGAGACCAATGAGCTTGGGGGTCCGGGCAACATGCTGAAGACCCTGGACCCCATCCTCATCACCATCATCGCCATGAGCGCACTGGGGGTGTTCCTTGGGGCCATATGCGGGGTGGTGCTGTACTGCGCCTGTTCTCAGGGCAGCATGACGGAGAGGAATTTGTCGGCGCTGGAGAACTACAACTTTGAGCTGGTGGACGGAGTCAAGCTAAAGAAAGACAAGCTGAACACACAGAATACTTATTCGGAAGCGTGAGCTCAAGAACCCATCCTCTGAGAGAACGTGTGAGCGCGAAGCAGCCAATCAGATGGAGGGACATGGCCTCGTGGAGGGTGGGAGGTTGACTGAGACTGACTGAGTGGAGATTTTCTCAGGAGCTGCAGTGAGAGAAAGCTAACTGTAGGGGGCACTGTGTATAAAATATATGTACAGCAAAAAAAAATATTGTTTTGTTTTGTAAGTTTTGCGTGCTTTGTTTTTTGTGTGTGTAATCAGATGCTGGTGTTGAGACCAATTAAGATGAAAGTATTTATCTTTTTTTTTATTCCTCTGAAAATCATTTTATTTTTATTTTTTCATTTTGTTTTCCTTGTTTCATGGAAAGAAATTAACGTGAACATTTCGATTCCCTATCCTGCCGTGTGGCTGTTAAGCTGACCATGTGACGTATGTGTGTGTGTGTGTATGGATGTACATACATGTTTATGTGTGTGTGTCTGTGTCAGATGTCTGTATGTGTGTGTGTGTATGCATGTGTGTAAGTCTTATTTGTTTGTGTGTCGTGTGTGTGCGTGTGTGTGTCTTCATCAGTGTGTGTGTGTGTCTGTCCTGTATGTGTGTGTGTCATGCGTCATTGTGTGTGAGTGTGTGCTTCATTCCTGTGTGTGTGTGTGTGTGTGTGTGTGTGTGTGTGTGTGCCTGCACCCAGGAGAGGGCTGCAGCCCTGGCCTCAGACCTATGTCTAGCGCCAACAGTGCCTTTTCTCAACATTTCTGTTGCCTTTCCATCTCCTTCTGTTCTCTTCACAGCAGTAGTTAGGTGTCAGCCAACAGAGGCCGAGGGCCAGGATTCCACACCATCCCTCCACAGCACCACACATCCAACTTATTGTACATAGGTTTTAATATATTCGAGCGCCCTTTTGATATAGAAAATGACCCGATGTTGCAGTATCCTTTCTTCGCGCTCGTGTCATATACAGTGGTGTCTGGCTGTCATCACGTGATAGGCTACAGTACTTGTGTTCCTGCTTCTTATTGGTGCTCTGACAAAGCTGCCTGAAACGGGATTCTAACAGCTTCAAAAGATTGTGTTGTATATTAAACCAGGATTACATTTCTACTTCAGGAGGTGGTTTCAGGCTAGTGTCCAGAATGTAACTGAAATATTTTGTGGTTTCAATCAGTTTTGTCAATCATAGAAAGAGGAAAAAACTACATTTTCAGTCACTGGAACCTGAATTTGACATGATATCCTGGATTGTCTCAACTGTGTTCATGCACCCACGGCATCATGGGAAATGTAGTTATTTTCCTACAAGGAGAATACAGAGGACAACATTGCCACTGAAGAATCAAACAGCACATAATGAACAGAGACTAAATCGCTGCTTCTTCTAACCACCACCGCCACAAGAACACGGCGTGAATGAAACTGGATTTGAACCCTGATCTCTAGGGTCCCATATGACTAAGACCGCGCCAGAGCTAAAGGCTAAGCTAACTTTGTCTCTTCCAGGAGTCCCGTCTGAGATTCAAACACTGATCATGTTGCCTGGGAGACGGTGAGGAGTGGTGAGCAAGGTCATAGAGATGACGATGTGCAGTAGAGCTTAAATCTTTAAAGTAGCAAGGATGTGTACTGTATAGACCATGACAACACCCAGAATCAATGGATATCAAATGTACGGTTTTTTTCTTTTCTTTGTTTGACCTGTGTTTTGTTTCTTTTAAAATCGGTAGAAAGGGTTTGGTTGTCCTGGTGATAGCTCCTTGGTGCTGGTCGTTACTGGATACGGGTCTGGTGTTGCCGACGTGGTCTCAATTAAGAAAGGATATGGCAGCATTAGATGTGAAAACAATGTTGCACTGATATATTTAAAAGTTATATGTGTTTTATGATAGTGATTTATGAGAAAAAAAACAGAAAGATAAAGAAAGTGAGAGAACGAGAAGGAAAGAGGGATGAGACAGTGTTAAGGCGTTTTATAGGCTATGGTTTCAGAGGAAATGATATAATTCTGAAATGTAAAATTTCCAGAGATGTTTTTCATTCTTGAAAAAAGCTATACGTGCGGTCTCTCTTGCGTAGTATTTGATTTACTTGGTATCTTACTATCTTATCACCTTGTGTTTTAGTACCGTCAACGCTGTATGTGCCATTGTTTTTTCTACAAAAGAAAAACGTTTATTTTCAATACTGCTTCTGTAATCTTGCTGTCTCGGATATATAAAAAAACAAAAACAATGAAACGAGGTGTATTAAGTGAGGCCTTAATGACTGAAGTAATGGTTCATCTTTTGACTCGTCCCGCTAGCTTCCAAGACCTATCCACTATCTCTGTTGTTACAGACCCTGATCACTCTGACTACTACATTCCAAAGAATTGGATCAAATAAATGTTTGAATAAAACATTTAATCTCTCACCTCTTCTCCATTTTAGGCTTTTACCCTACATTAAACACCAGAGGGCAGTGTTGTGATGTTTCAGTTACCGAAGTATAGAACAACACTACACTCAACAGAACAAACCAAGATACATTTTGACACTTTAATGTTATATACAGTAGGCCTGTTTTGCTGTGACACTGGATCTCAGTTATGGATGTATTTCAATTCCAGGTGCATCTCAATTCTGGGTGCATCTATATTCAGTGTAGAATTTGTTACGGCGGTTGCTGAGTCGTAGACCAACATGGTAACAAAAGGTTAGCGAGGTTTGCAAACACAGCCGCAAACCACACGATAGGCCTACCGTTCAGTGCCCGTTTCTTTCACAGCAGGGGATCACTGTTTACGGCGGTTTATGAATAGTTCTGATGTGTTGCCTAGCTCTGCAAGTGTGCACTATTAGCCTTCTTGCAGAAAGTGTAAACTGTGAAACTTTTCAAACCGTAAAACGGTGAGTTTTGGAAACCACAAACACCACTTCCTACCTCATAGTAGCCAAGCATAAATTCCACACATAACTTAGCTACCAATTTAGAAATATGCGTCTCTCTTTGTAAATATGTATACATACAATAAAATGTAGCCTACGTTTATGCAGTTTATACATATCAAACTTCAAAATAAATTACATTATAGTTCGATATGCTCTCCGTTTGGTCTTAGTTGGACCAAATATATTTGAAAAGGCTCAATACGACTTAGTCTTTTAAAGGATTCAATGCAGAATATCATGCATTGGAATGGACAAATTCACCTATTAGCACTTTTAAGACACGGAGCTTCGCTATAGATTTGCTGGTTAGCATATCTCGTAGTCTGCAGCACTTATTATTCAGCCTTGACGTGTTCAAAGTCTTTCCTGGTGAAGTCATGTAGGCATGTAGACCTGCAGTGCCAGTAAAATAAATGATCTTGAGGATGATGACATCATCCCTGCTTCCTCCAGCCACGATACGTTTGCACAGCCGCTTTGAGATCACAAGCCATACAGCAGGCTATACGCGTGCACTTAGCTCATTTCTGACTTTGACGCTTTGCATGCAGTGCATACCTATTAAAGCTATGAAGTGGATGTTCTAGCTATATGGTATTGTACTAGTGCTATAACTTGTAAAGTCTGTAGATTACTGTCAGCCGCCCTGGACTGCTTTAAAATCACAAATGCATCATTTGAAGGGTTGAAACAGTTTCCGTTCTGCACACAGGAAGCAAACCTGGGTTTGACCGGTGATATATAGTTTGGAAAGCTATGATTCAAATCATACTCAAAGTAAGACAGTAGAAATGGTGTAAGTGCGTGTGTAGGTCAGTGTGTGCGGACACACATATGCATGCATGAGTTTGTGTGTATACACTTCATTCACTGTCTTATCAGGTCTGCATTATGCAAAACATTAGTCATCATGATCAGTTACAACTCTTATCAACAGCTCCGGCCGGAAGTTAATCAGACATGTCTATGTACAGCATCACTGTCACAAAATAAACACCACACTCCTCTGAGCAATAGATATTGGGGAGTCAGGTGGCTGAGCGGTGAGGGAATCGGGCTAGTAATTTGAAGGTTGCCAGTTCGATTCCCGGTCATGCCAACTGACTTTGTGTCCTTGGGCAAGGCACTTCACCCTACTTGCCTCGGGGGAATGTCCCTGTACTTACTGTAAGTCGCTCTGGATAAGAGCGTCTGCTAAATGACTACATGTAAATGTTGTTTCTAATGAAAGCCTTAGTGTTTGAGGTTTCCATCCTCATGATTCAGTTCACCATCATGAGTCCTCTGTGTCTGTGACACATGCTCCTCTCTCTCTCTCTCTTTCTGTCTGTCTCTCTCTCTCTCTCTCTCTCTCCCTCTCTCTGTGTGTGCCTGTCTCTCTCTTTGTGTCTGTCTGTCTCTCTCTTTGTGTCTGTTTCTATCTATCTCTCACCCAGTGTGTGTATGTTTTTCCATCTTTATCTACCTCAAACCAGTGTATAGCCTACTAATGTGTAGTGTATGTGTGTGTGCGTGTTTGAGTGTGTTTGTGATTGTGTGAGCCAACTAATTGTTTCCGGGGCAGTTATCAAGCTTACCATCCTTATCAAAGGTAAGACACAGGACAAGTTCGTTTCTGATTTCGAGCCCTCCAAGTGCATTTGGCATTTCCGGTGTGGGCGGGTCCAGATTGGGAGAGGGGGAGGACTCTCGTCACCCACTTTTTTGAAGGAAAAAGACTCGCCTCGAGACAACTTTAACGTGCGGGCGAGCTGGACTGTGCCCAAGTTTGGTTTTCAAGGCTCGCCTTTTTGTCGAAATCTGTTCGTTTTTTTTTTTTTTTTCATTTTTCCGGACGTTCTTTTAAAAGGATACAACATCACACCATTGATACGGTGAAGTGTTTGTCTTGCTGAAAAAAAGTAGTAGAAGTAGCGCCCCAATTTCGTCGGCGTGTCAAAATAGTTTTTTCCTAAGAAGAGATATTTTGTCGCCGCAAATGTTACTCTGAATCCGCTAACAAGGATAAACGAGAAAAGGCTTTGCCAAGGTAGGTCACTCGTCATTTATTTAACCCAGTGTTGCTACTGTAATGTTCAGAGTATTTGACAAAGGGCATAAGAAATTCTGTACGAGCAACTTTGGGTGGGGATATCTCGCAGGCGAGACGATGAGTGAGAGTACGTTCTGTGTCAGTTCAACTTACTCTTTACAAAAATATTTGTTCCTATTTTTTGTTATAATGATATAAGTTTACGAAATCTTATAACGGTTAGGTAGTGATGCATTGTAAGGCTCATGGCTGAAAGGTGATCATTAGTCCAGCTGTCCACTTTAGGCTATAAAGACCGGGGTAGGCCTTGTTCGGTGGTCCTGTTGGGGAGTTTAATGGAGTCTTTGTACACCTCTCAAGCAGTCTGAGAGTCTGTCACAACCAAGCTTGTGTCTACGAAAGACCGATCACATCTGTATGTTTGAAGGCCCCACGTTATAACAAGCCAAACGCTCGTTGTGAAGTTGCACCCTATTGTTCATGTTGAAATCTCTGTCTCCCCCCTCCCCCCCACAGTAATTTTGTTTCGCAAAAGATAAAGTTGTCAAATAACTGGTAAATATAGTCCAGTGTATCTACTTTTATACGAGCCAGAATGATCACAAATTGTAACTTTTACAGGGGGAACAGGACACAATTCAGATTGTGTCTTGTTCGGATACTGGCCAAGGAGGTCAAAAGATGTTATTCACGTCTAGCATGGCCATTAAAAGACTTAAACATCAGTGTGCGCAAAAAAGGAAACAAGCATTGAATTTGACTTCTGTTTAAGATATATGTAGCCTGTAGGCCTACCCCTGCGTCTGGAGCATTGCCATTGCGTAAACATGTAGACCTAGCCCTAGCATGATGAATCCTGTCTAAGATGTATTTCCTGTTAGAACTGCATTGCTCCAGGCTGAATTTTTCCTCTAGAAACTCACAGGCCTGATCGGGCATGCTTGTTGAACAATTTGGCAAAACTGCACCGTTAAGATTTTGAGTCATGATTGCGATATATATATATATATACATGTAGACAAAGTCCTAATTCGGCCATAGTGTAGTTGAAATGATTAGTCGTATGTTTGGGCTTTTCATATCCTAAACTTAAACTGCATCAACATAGTAGGTCAAGTGTTAATCCCTGACTCTTTGATCTCTTTCGCATGCACACACACGCGCACACACACACACACACACACACAGTGCTTATTACGCTCTTCAGTGTAGGTTTCATAATAACAGCCTGTACAGAGACTATAGGCTGGATATGGTACGAGGTGGTCTCCAACGTTACGTGAGTCACTTCCCTTAGCAACTCTGTTATGGCTTGGTAACAATGGGTCAGGGCTAGCTAGGAGAGTCCAGGCAAGCCTATTGTGCTGATTAGTCAGTGCGTCCGACCCTGAAGTTGTCCTCCTCACTCGACACTCCACCTTCCTCTTCTGCCTTCGATCGGTGACTCATGGTTTACAGGTACAGCATGAGAGCAGTGTTGACAATAAGTGGTCCTTCTAAAAAGGGGTGTTGGTGACTCATGACTCATTCGGCCTCTCTGGGCTGTTTGTGTGGAGGGGTGGGAAGGTCTGGAACATGTTGGGGGTTTATTAGTTTGGAATGTGTTGTCTCATTCTCTGAGCAAGGACAGGCTGAGATCAGTGACTCTTGAGAGAAGGAACATGGATGTTGGGGGGGAAGAAACTGAGTCACAGAATGAGAAGCACAAGCTGATTCCTCCTGAGGGTTTTCTGGACTGGAAGAATGACTTCAGATTTCACAAGTGAAATGTTGGGATGTGTGTTGAATGATGGATATCGTACGCTGTCAGCAAGAAGAGGGTCGGACTGAAAGTATCCTGTGTGAAAAATTGTCAGGCATTCGAACTCTCAGCCTGGGTTTCCTTTTTTCAAAGTGTAGCGTTTGTTTGTATGAAAAAAAAAAAGGGGGGGGGGGTTTCCCTTCCGTATCCATCTACAGCCTGGTAGCCAGTCAACACAGGCTCCACAGCACAGTTAATTAAGGAAATGGACGCCACCATGCCCTTCTGGGCTGTTAGGGGAGCTAATGGACAGAGGAGGAGGAGGAGGGAGGGAAGATTTAATGGAAGGACTCTGACTTACACTAGCAGGTGGGGGTGGGGGGAAGGGTGTTCAGAATCTCTTCTGGACAGACAGCCGCAACAATGCAGTCCTGTGTTTTGTAAGCGCTCTCATCTCATTAGAGTCTCTGGTCGTCAAACGTCAAAGAGCTGCCTGATGGTTGTTTGGTCTCTGGGTCTGGTGTGTGTGTATATATATGTGTGTGTGTGTGTTTATTCTCCGTGCAAAAGTCTTAGGAAAATTTTCAAAATGCATGGAAATAATGAAACAAAAATATTTAACTAAAATATACTATAAAATATAAACAGTGCACTTTTAAAGTGCCACACAAATACAAAACAAGAAATATTTAAGATATATTTTTGTCAAAAAAATCTTCTTCATAAGACTTCTGCACTAAGGCTTCTATATTATATAGATTGGTATGCAAGCTGGCTGGCATGTGGTCCAAGAAGAAATGAGCTGACACAAAATGTATATTCTGCATGAAGAGAGCTAAGGAAACATAATGGTGAGACGCTTGCTAGAAGACTTTGGAGGCTTGTCGGTTGTGGCTATCTTATCGCTTCTGCTTTTCTCTGATGATGTTGTGGTGCACCGCTGTGGGGGGTGGGGGGGTATCTGATACTGAGCCTCAGAGCTGGAGCCTGAGAAACCAGGCCTGTACAGCTCCTTCCTCATGTAGGGTGCAGTCAACTGTGCATCCAGAAAGAGTATCTTAGACCAGCAAAACATCAGCAAGCCCACATTTCTCAATGGCCTGGGTGATGAAAAATGGTCCGCAAGCAATAGAAGAGTGATCACTGGCTGATCGCAGGTCATGTCTGTCGTCATAGTTACCGTTTTCAGAATCAAGATGGCCGTGTTGATGGTTGTAACTGCTGCTCCTTGTGTGGCTGCACCTTGGGTACATATCACACTTGTTGTTTTGCTGTTTGAGTTGTAGTACTGTGGGGCCATATGTGATGGATACTGTGCAAAATCACCACGATAAAATGTAGTCTAAACTACAGTTGCTCTTCTCGCAAAAGCGCCACAGAATGTTGTGCTGCTTAACCACCGAACTCTTGAGTCTTGTCTCTCAGGGATTTCGAGGGTGGTATTTGATCTCCATGTTTTTAAAACTTGAGTTGTGACAAGTCAGTCCTGTAATTAATCGACTTGCTCTCATGTGAAACTCCTGGTTTTGAGTGCGTCTGAAACTTTTTTCACAAGTGGAAAATCCCACGATGGATGCAAAGCTTTGTCTACACCAACGCCGAGGAGAATTCGAGTTGTAAAGATATCAGGTACTTCGATGCCTTTTCTATGAGAAGGATATGCTAATACAATCCTATGGCTTTCTCTGCACACTTAAAACGTTTCTACGAGCGTGTCACAAAACGCTGGTGGGCAGAGCATGAACACAAGCATTTCTCTAGACAACTAGACCTGTCTTGGCTGGAATGTTTGCTGAATTTACATGACAGAGCCATGCTCCATGCTTGTGTCTCCAAGGCGTGCTCTCAGGCTGTTAAATCAAACCCTCGGAGCAAACTGTCCACCGCTTACAACATGCTGCCGACCGTGGAGCGGATTAAGTCACCTTTGACCCCCCCCTAGACTGTGACTTGTGGCGGAAACCATGGGGTTGGGCGGAAGAGATTATTGGAATTCAGAAGAATCCTGTTGCTTAAGTTGGGTAGGAACATGTTTCTTTGGTAAATTGTGTTTGAAAATGTTTCTTGTTGTTATTTCAGTCAGTAATTCTTTTGCTATATGGAAAGACAGAGCTGAAGGGAGTTTTGTACCAGGAGAAACACTGAGGTCGGTATTTACACAACGACTGCGAGAATGAAAAGTTGTTGTGCCAACTGCAGAGGCTACAGCTGCAGAGACTGACTGCTTCTCCTGCAGAACGTGACCATACAAAGCCATGATTAGGGCCTGGCTTATTCACACTTCTATAAATATTAGGCTCTGGCACATTTCACAAAAGCATCTATCCACACTCTTGAGTCCATCTCTCTGAAAGTTGAAGTCTTGTCTGAAACTTGAGGTACAACAGTACCACAAGGTTTTATAAACAAGTTTTAGCATCACCATTTGAAAACAAGTTCCCCTTTTTTGTCTTTGTTCACAATCCACTTACATTTAGTCATTCTGTCGTCACTCTCCAAACGGTCATGACTGAATCTGCTGGGCTGAGCTCACAAACTGTTTCCTGGGACTGATTCACAGCTGGGGGTGCAACTGATATCTCCTCCCTAATATGCTGGCTCTGGGCCAGCCTGGGTCATGGTTTCCCATGAAGAAAGAGGGAGAGGGAGGATTTTCCCAACCGCCGACTGGGAAAGACCGTCCAGCTGCACGACACATTGGAGCATGTTACATTTAGTCATTTAGCAGACGCTCTTATCCAGAGCGACTTACAGAAAGTACAGGGACATTCCCCCCGAGGCAAGTAGTGTGAAGTGCCTTGCCCAAGGACACAACGTCATTTGGCGTGGCCGGGAATCGAACCAACAACCTTCTGATTAATAGCCCGACTCCCTAACCGCTCAGCCATCTGACCCCCAGTATGTTGGAAACATCCAACTCCTAGTTGTCCATTTGAGATGTTATCTTTTTTTCAATGTGCTCTTCAGTCAGTCGACCTCATCGCAACCTATCTCTGTTCTAATCAACATGGCACGGTCCAATGCGTTTTCACCAGTTTCACCGTTCCAGTTTCATCTTGCTGTAGTGTCAGTTAGATAAACATCTGTTTGGTTCCTACACATCTCCGCCCTGGCGACTTATCAGTTCAGGGGTCTTGGAAGAGAGGGAGAAGTTGCGTTGACGATGTTTGGTCCTGGGGGTCTGTTTAACTACAGATAGCCCCCTGTGGGTAACTGTCAGTTTGAACAACGGAAGGGGGTTGGATAAGTTATTTTGTCCTGGGAGTTTTTCCTTGTCATCCTTGAGAGTTTAGGTTGGTTTGGGCGCAGTTCTGTGATTTGTATATGAGGCCCTCTGTGACATTGATTGTAGAAAGGTCCATACAAATAGATTTGATTTGATTTTGACCGGTGAACTCCCCTTTAGTTTAGTGCCCCGTACAGAAGATGCCCTGAGCTGTTAACAAAGATGGAAGCTAAGGAATGTTGGGAGGAGTCTTCCTGTTGAGAGACTGGAATTGCAGTTGGTGTGGGGTACGACATCTTCCAACTGCTGTCTCTTCATAAATCTTTTTGTAAGTTAGATTCAATTCTGAAAGCTTTTGGATAAGTTTTACATGGTCGTTTTGTATGCTTTAAACGTGGTTAGCGATGGCTAACAGGCCTAGCCGCCCTGCATGGTGTTTTCTGTGGTGCAGGCTGTTCTCAGTCATTGCTCCTCCAACTGATCCTGTATGTACGAATGTACTTTACGCCACCCATAAGTTGATAGTAAATTTGATCAAATAAATAGGGTAAATTGTCATTGATTGGTCATTGTTCTGTGTGAACTGAATGTGCTGTCTTAAACAAATATTGTCTTGAAATTACAAAAAAAGTATTCAATACCTTTTTTTTTTTTTACATTACATTATGGTGGTTTTGCTGCGTTTATCATTCAAAGGTGTGTCTCGTTCATGAACAAAATCCAGACGCTCGCACGTTTTCCTAGTCAGGACAAGTTAACACATCCCAATATGGCTCTTTCAGAACACGAGCTGGTGCTCGTCAGGGTTGTTTCATCGTCTTAATAAAGAGCAACTCGGCTTTAAACACTGTTTATCTTACCGGGGAGGGTAGTGGTCATGGTCCACATTCTCCAAGTGTCTCAGAGTCGCTCTGATCCTGGATCAGCGGTCTGCTCACAGAGCCATGTTCAAACAGACCAATCTGATCCCGGATCAGCTTTCCCCGCTGTGCTGATCTGGGAGGGGCTTCACAGGAAGTGTGTCATCGGGGGAGGACAGAGGGGGGAGGTATGTAGCTGCCTGACCATATAGGGGAGCAGACACACACACACACATGCTTATCTCTTTCTTCTAGGGAGCTGTGTTCTTGTCTAGATCTGTGTATAGACTCTATACTATATACTCTATACTATAGAAGATCAACAATCATGGCTGTTTTTCAGGTGTTGTCATACACAGACTATAGCACCAGACCTGAAGATTTGAGATGCTTCATAAGGTTGCGTGGACATAAACAATCTTCCCTGTGAATTAGTTATATATTATTTGGCTTGATTTTTATCTTGATTTTATTTATTTTTGGGGGGGTGCTTTCCTCTTGTATGTACAGTAGATGTCCTGACATCACATCCTGCTTTTTATTCATTAGAAGGAAAGTTCACTAGGGTCAGAGATTCAAAAGTGAACTGTGAAAGTGGTCTATTGTGAAGGTGAAATTCAGTTTTGCACACAACAAAAATGTGTTAAACCCCATTGTGCTTGTGATGTAACCAACAAAGAAAAGAGGTGACTTTACAACATGCATGTGTCTTACAGGAAAGCCTGTATGTAAATACTGTGTACCACACCTCTTTCACACCTCTGATCAGCGTGTCTCCTCAGCGTGTCTCCTCAGCGCAGAAAGATCTGAAAAGACACGATCGTCGTCTTCTCTCAGTGAGTGCAGTCGTTCATCGCTCAGTTATTTGATTCTTTTGTCCCGTTCCAGATGGATCTGAGGGTCTTGTGTGTGGCAGCATTACTGGGTGTCTTCTCCTGCCGTGCACAACAAGGTAAGGTCTTGCTATTCTCACACAACTATATGATTTCTTCCATTCTGATGTTACCAAAACAACTAGTCTTGTACCACTTGTAGAACTATGTATATATACTATGTACGTATGTATGTGCTGTGTGTATATAGTTTATACTACAGTGTGACTTATAGTTCAGGAGGAAGCAATGCTGACTCTGTGGTATCAACCCACCCTGAAACCTTCAGCACAGCCCAACTGTCAAACTGGATGACTCGGAAGAAATATAACTGAATAGATCTGCGAAATAGCCTAGTTTTATTTCTGTATTTTTATGACGTCTACATTTTCGAAGACGAAACTCACAGAATGTGTTGACTGTCTTTCAGAGGGCAGTGACTGCATCAAGGCCAATGCCCAGTCGTGTGGGGAATGCATCCAAGTCTCTGAGAAATGTGGATGGTGCACAGATGCCGTGAGTTACCGTTCACAACTCCAGAATCAGAATTCGGTTTATTCGCCATGTATGTTATACAAACACGGAATTTACTGTGGCAGGGAGGTGCAAACACTAAACATATACGAATCTTAAATTAAGTAAAGGTACAGAAGTGTCCATTCAAACTTTCGTCCATGTCTCCTGATTTTCATCCACAAAGTGCTTACAGTAGCTTTATTTTGATTGTAAAGACAAGTTGGTACTTTACATGAAATTCTAGGGTACATTTATGCAAGCACTGCCGACAGAGAAGATTGAAAGGAAATACATGATTCATATAACAGCTTACATAGGTAGGAAACAGCTTCCTGACATGTCTAGACTCTCTTTATCCGAAATCAACACGGAAGGAACACCTAGGATGCCTGTTAGGCAGCTCTTTTGTTCTTGCAAGTGTTCCAGTTCCTTAAAGGAAAACTTATTTGTAACACAAAAACGTCTAGTCACTTATGTCCATTGCCCGTTCCAACCCTGGTAAACTGTTCTGTATGGGAAGAGCAATGTTAAAGAATGTGGTCTGAGAGTGATTTTTATTTTGACTAGGCACATTGTCTTCCAGAGAAGACCTGCCTTGTGAGGCATCATGTGCATCTAATCTATGCTCATAAGGAGTTGTGTTGGTCACCTGTTACTTCGTCATTACTTATAGAGTAGACTAGATTGTTGGAAGCTGGTTTGCATTAGTGACGCTAAATTCAGCTCTCCTGTAGAGAATCCATCAGCATACACACACACACACACACACACACACACACACACACACACACAATCCTGAGTAACAGTTGACAGGCACAAAGCCACACCCACTCATGGATGCTTTATGCTGTTTATGTATATTATGCAGTTCCTTCAAAGTCTTGTTGAAAATTAAACCAATAAAAATACTTTTTTTAGATGTTAAATTGAGTCGCTCCCATCGCTCAAACCTTTTGCTGTTTCGTTGCAGACCTTCCTGAAGCAGGGAGAGTCCAAATCTGCTCGCTGTGACGACCTGGAGTCCTTGATCAAAAAAGGCTGCGTGCTTGCCAAGATCGAAAACCCCCGGGGAAAGACGACCATCGTCACCGACAAGCCCGTCACCAACCGAGTCAACAAGGACACGTCTGTGAAGATGGACACCAACCAGATCACCCAGATCCAGCCCCAGAAGCTCTCTCTCCAGCTGCGCTCTGGTACGCTCGCTCACTCCTCAGACCCCGGGGGCACTGTCAGGCCAAATAGTGTCCTAGGGCCAAATACTGTCCTACCTCACGTCACAATGCTGTTCCGAAGCAAGGACGTGTCCGTCGCTATGCCAACCTTAAATTCCAGCTCCACCCCCTGTTCCTGGGTGGCTGCCTTCCTGTCGTTTTCTGCCCCAACCTTAATCTAGCACACCTGTTGAATCAGGTTATTTAGGACTGGGTTCGGAGCAGACACGTACAGGTAAACCTCCAGAAGCAGGGTTAGGGACGTTAAGCCAGGTGGGAGTCAGGTGGCTGAGCGGTTAGAGAATTGGGCTAGTAATCAGAAGGTCGCTGGTTCGATTCCTGGCTGTGTCAAAAAGACGTTGTGTCCTTGGGCAAGGCACTTCACCCTACTTGCCTCGGGGGGAATGTCCCTGTACTTACTGTAAGTCGCTCTGGATAAGAGCGTCTGCTAAATGACTAAATGTAAATGTAAGTAGCTTGGGATGACACGTGCACAAATTTGGTCATTCAGACCAAAGATTTTCGTCACCCATCTTGAAGGAAAGAACATGCATCACAATATAAGCTGTTACAAGTTCGTGATTTTTTGTTAGCTGACGTAGTGTTAGCTACACATTTATTTTTTTTACCCCCCCCCCAACATACTACACATGAAGTTGATGACAGGGTCTTGAACCGTCCAATGAGAGCGTCCGTTCATGAACTCTGTTCTTGCTGTCACCAGGTGAGCCCCAGACCTTCGCTCTGAAGTTCAAGCGTGCGGAGGATTACCCCATTGACCTCTACTACCTCATGGACCTGTCCTACTCCATGAAGGACGATCTGGACAACGTCAAGAACCTGGGAACCGCCCTCATGAACGAAATGAAAGAGATCACCTCGGACTTCAGGATCGGTGAGAAATCTGTCCGTTATATCAGTCGGTCGCGTCAGAACAGAAGGAGCGGTGGATCCAAACCATTCACTAATGAGAAACACACACACACACGTACAACACTAAATCACCTAACACCAAAACGTGCAGCCAACACTATACCATGAACGTACATACATATAGGGGGGAAGGGTATATTTGGATGAAAGCCTTATTTAAAAAGGACCACGTTCTCTACGCTCCAGGCTTCGGCTCGTTCGTGGAGAAGACGGTGATGCCGTACATCAGCACCACCCCGGCCAGGCTCCTGAACCCGTGCACCAGCAACCAGAACTGCACCAGCCCTTTCAGCTACAAGAATGTGCTGAGGCTCACCAAGAAGGGCGAGGAGTTCAACAAGCTGGTCAGCGAGCAGCAGATCTCCGGCAACCTGGACTCTCCCGAGGGGGGCTTCGACGCCATCATGCAGGTGGCCGTCTGCGGGGTGAGTCACATGGGGAGGCGGGCGGCCTCGCCGCAGGCGGCCAGAGCCCGTTAGTGAGCTTATATACTAATGTGAAACCGCGTCATGTGAAGTTGTCGACGGAGTTGGGTTTTTAAACAAGCCGTCTCCTCCTCCTCGCCCTCCTCTTCCTCCTCGCAGGACCAGATAGGCTGGAGGAACGTCACTCGTCTGCTGGTGTTCTCCACCGACGCTGGTTTCCACTTCGCTGGAGACGGCAAGCTAGGTGGCATCGTCCTTCCCAACGACGGGAAGTGTCACATGGAGAACAACATGTACACCATGAGCCACTACTACGTACGTGCTTCACGTGCCTCTGTCCTGTGATGTTTACACGCTACTACATGTGTTTTCATACATATGGGCCATACAAATACAATTGTATTTGAGTTGACGCCAGTTTGTTTAACGTTTTGTACCCAGAGCCACAATGGACAGCTTGTGTTCCTTTGTATGTGAAGTATGCTGTTATTGTTTTGACTTACAACACTGGTTCACCTTGTTCATCCACAGGACTATCCTTCGATAGCCCATCTGGTTCAGAAGCTCAGCGATAACAACATTCAGACTATTTTTGCTGTTACTGAAGAATTCCAGCCTGTTTACAAGGTATGGTGTGTGGGTGTGTGTGTGTGTGTGTGGGGGTGTGTGGGTGTGTGTGGGTGTGTGGGTGTGTGTGTGTGTGGGGGTGTGTGGGTGTGTGTGGGTGTGTGGGTGTGTGTGTGTGTGGGGGGGGGGGGGGTTGTGGTTCATGCTTCAGTCCCAAGTTAAACATTTAAGTCATGTTTGATCTCACCCTCTTATAGGAACTGAAAAACCTCATTCCCAAGTCCGCCGTGGGAACTCTGTCTTCAAACTCCAGCAACGTGATCAAACTCATCATCGACGCTTACAACGTCAGTCGGTTGGCTCCGTTTGCATTTGAACATTGATTCATTTAGTAGACTCTTCTATCCACAGTGTTGTACAAAAAAAAAACATGCAGCAGATAAACAAGGACAGTATTAAGGCCTTGTCGTTTAGTACTGACTAGTCGGACCACCCCTGTCGCCTTCACACATTTACATGTGGACCGCAGAAGGCTGCGGTCCATCAGGACCAATACCTCACGCCACAAAAACAGTTTCTTCCCTTCCGCTGTTGGCCTCTTCAACAAGGCCAAGGGCCCACACTGACTCTAATGACTTCCTGCTTAAAACACACAGCTTTTTGCACTGCGTTACAAAATGGTATCTTGTACATTTGTATTTTTTGTAATATTTGTATTTTTATATTGTAATTTAAGGCAATTTATATTTAATTTTATTGTATATTTAATTCTATTCTAATCCCACTTAGTACTGCTAGTTTATGTACCCTTAGTATAGATAGTCCACATATTAAAATTTTAGGTTCCTATATGTTTATTGTATGCACCTTCCTGCCAAAGCAAATTCCTTGTCTGTGCAAACTTTCATGGCGAATAAATCCCATTCTGATTCTGATTCTAGTCTCTGTCGTCTGAAGTGATCCTGGAGAACAGCAAGCTGCCGGAGGGGGTCTCCATACAGTTCAAGTCCATCTGCAAGAACGGAGTTGTGGGCACAGGGGAGGACGGCAGGAAATGCTCCAACATCTCCATCGGCGACGAGGTAAGGCTACGGCAAACAGCCGCCACACACACCCGGCTTCGGATGTGTCGTCGAGAGAAGCTTCCGTCTGTGCATTCCACCACACGTGCGTTAACCCTCGTGCTGCCTTCGGGTCACATGACCCAAAGGTTCATAACGAACCATCGTTGTGTTTACCCAATTTTACCCAATACAAAAACAAATATTTTTTTTTTTCTTTTAACCATTCCAATGTGGGGGGTCTGAGACAGCCCGACAGTTAAAAGAAAATTCGTCACTTTGTTTTTGTATGAGGTAAATTTGTCGCAATACGACGGTGGGTCACAATGACTGATGGGTCAGAATGACCCGAAGATAACACAAGGGTTAAACCACCGAGGGGGGGAAAAAAGAGTTCAAGTGAGATAAAGATGCGTCCTCCTCCTCCCAGGTCTCCTTTGAGATCGGCATCACCTCCACCAAGTGTCCGTCCCAGCCCAAACCAACCACGGTGAAGATCAGGCCCCTGGGATTCAACGAGGACGTGGAGATCGAGCTCAACTTCATCTGCGAGTGCGAGTGCCACGACCACGGGGAGGCCAACAGCATCAACTGCCACAACGGCAACGGCACCTTCGAGTGTGGAGCCTGCAGGTACAGTCCTCCTCCTGCCTTAGACCTGACGCGTTGGATGAAAGCGGACGCTAAGTGCGGCTGCTGTGTATACTGACGTATACTTCCCTTGAGCTGTATGCATCCGACATGCTAAGTTATCCTACCCCACCCTCACCTCTACCCCACCCATCCTTCCTGTGCCCCACTCTTCGCTCCCTCCCTCTACCCTTCTCCACCCTCCTCTCCCTGCCACCTTCCCCACTGCCCCTCCCTCCTCTCCCTGCCACCTTGTGTCTCAGGTGTAACGAGGGCAGGATTGGGCGTCTGTGTGAGTGCAGCACAGACGAGGTTAGGACGGACGACCTGGACGCCAACTGCCGCAAGGACAACGGCACGGACATCTGCAGCAACAACGGGGACTGCGTGTGCGGAACCTGCGAGTGCAAGAAGAGGGAGAACCCTGAGGAACGCTACAGCGGAAAGTTCTGCGAGTGTGACAACTTCAACTGTGACCGCTCCAACAACAAGCTGTGTGGAGGTAACGCTTCCTCCTTGCCTGTTATTTGATTTATTTTTATAAAACAAAATATACAGCATATTGTCATACATGGTTTTTCAGTGGAGGATGTACAATACAAATGTTGGTTCTGGCAGTTGGTTTGATCTGTGTTTTGTTTCATCAGAAATAACTCATAGATTTAATAGTGTTTATTGGCCCCAAAAAAGAAAATGACACATAATACACAAAATTAGTCATGGTGCTATTAAAAATGCCTAAAGTAATAATCCAGAGTAAGGCCGGTCTCAGAGATGCATTGGTACCCTGAAGAGTAACCCTCCACGGTCTTCTGAGACCTGGCTCCACTCATCCATTCCAGATACGGCTATCGAGTCTATATTTTTAAATTATTTTTGTTTTAAACTTTTCAACTGCACTGAGTCTGAGAGCTGCTACCTCAATTTCGTTGTACTTGTGCAATGACAAAGATATTCTATTCTTCTCTCAGGACAGGGAGTCAGGTGGCTGAGCGGTGAGGGAATCGGGCTAGTAATCCGAAGGTTGCCAGTTCGATTCCCGGTCATGCCAACTGACGTTGTGTCCTTGGGCAAGGCACTTCACCCTACTTGCCTCGGGGAGAATGTCCCTGTACTTACTGTAAGTCGCTCTGGATAAGAGCGTCTGCTAAATGACTAAATGTAAATGTAGGACACGGACGCTGTGAGTGCAGGATGTGCATCTGCGATGCTAACTACACCGGCAGCGCCTGCGACTGCTCCCTGGACACCTCCACCTGCCTGGCAGCCAACAAGCAGATCTGTAACGGCCGGGGGACCTGCGAGTGCGGCATCTGCAAGTGTACAGACCCCAAGTTCCAGGGCCCTACCTGCGAGACCTGCCCCACATGCCCTGGAGTCTGTACCGAGCACAAGTGAGCGAGAACCAGAGACACGGGGGGGGGATTGTATCACCAACCAGGGTCCAGTGTTGTGTTTGTATTTATAACATTCCCCTCGCAGCTGAGGATGAATGAATATTATCCATCTCTGCTGCTTGTGTTAGATTTGTTGCTGGGGTTTTTTTTTTTGGGGGGGGGGGTTATTTCTGCTGTGTATATATATACATATACATACTCAGATATTTTAGCTGTTTTTTTTAAATCTTTTTATAAGGAGGTATATTCTGACGTTTGTGTGTGTGTGTCTCGTCCTTCCTGCCCCACAGGGACTGTGTGCAGTGCCGAGCCTTCGAGACCGGAGAGAAGAAGGACACCTGCGAGAGAGACTGCATGTACTTCAACATGATCCGCGTCAAGGACAAGCTGCCTCAGCCTGGGGACCAGAGCTACCCGCTGACCCACTGCAAGGAGCGCGACGCCAACGACTGCTGGTTCTACTTCACCTACGCCGTCAGGAACGACACCGTCAAGGAGGTGTACGTGGTGGAGACTCTCGGTGAGGGCTGGTGCTGCTAACCAGGGGCATTCTGGGATTATGAGTCACAACGGAACTTTTTTTTGTGTGTGTGGTTAGTCACGTAAGACCTCTAAAGTAAGAGTAAAGGCGAATGTGTTCCGGAATTGGATTGTTGATGTTGCTTTATATGGTGGAGTTTTTCCACCATTGACTGTCTGTTCACCCCTCTCTATGTGTCCGCCTTCTCCTCTCTCTGTCTCCGCCCCCTACCCAGAATGCCCGGCGGGCCCTGACATCATCCCCATCGTGGCGGGCGTGGTGGCGGGCATCGTGCTGATCGGTCTGGCCCTGCTGCTCATCTGGAAGCTGCTCATGATCATCCACGACCGCCGCGAGTTCGCCAAGTTCGAGAAGGAGAAGATGAACGCCAAGTGGGACACGGTACGTACAGGCGTCGTTTAGCGCCCGCCCGCTTGCCCGCGGCGAGGAAACGCTGATGAAACAAACGTACGTTTTGTAGGGGAGGGGAAGTGTTCTGACTTTGCCTCAGCCGTGCTGAAGTCTCGAGGTAGGATATTCTGTCCTCAAAGGGTGATACACATCCTCATAAACATGATCAAGGGTTAGAGTAATCCTGCTTTGCTTACTTGGGTCAAACCGTAAGAAGAGGAAGCATCAGTGGGGCCCGCACACACCAGGAAGGCTGACTGTTAGGCACGTGCGGTCTATATCCTTATCTCAGTTTCCACCTCATTTTTCCTCCAGCAGTTGAATCACAGGAACAGAGGCTGTAGCGACAGGGAGTGGCCTCAGACTGGCCACGGTAGCAGTGCTGCCACACGTTGGTCAAACAGTGGAACAGCATGACCATATAAGGCAATAAAACAGAGAGAGCGCTTTCTGGGTCTCCAGGAGTCTCAGTCCTCCTCCAGCTCCAGTGTTGCATGAGAGTCATAGGCATGGTATTCCAAGTTTTCAGTGGAGTGGTCTAGCTCTTGTGTTTGAAAGCAAGCATAGGTCAGGGAGGGGGAACTTAAATACAGAAGCCCTAGTCTCAAAACCAGTGGAAACAGCCTTTGGAGGTGAGAAATCTTAAAAAAGAAGAAGAGTTTTTAACTGTTTCCTTTCTACTTCCTCATTTTGTTTCTTAAATTTCGGATTTTGTTGTGCTTGGTAACGTTTTTAAACTTTGGCAAAAGCCAGTAGCATCCTGTCATCTTTTCAATCTGCTTCCTTTCACAATCTGTTTCCTTTCCTCCCTTTCTGTCATTCCTCAAAAAACCCTATCATCTGTCCCCAACGTAGCAAGAGAATCCCATTTACAAGAGCCCTATTAATAAGTTCCAGAATCCAAGCTATGGAAGCAAAGGCGCTGTGCTCTAATTCTGAAGTTTGTATTGCCTCCATCTTTCTCTCCTTTTGTTCATGCATGCTCCTTTACCCTTTGGGACTGCTTCCTTGCCCGAGTTTTGCAACATTTTGTGAGTCAAATTTCCACCACACCCCCATATGTCACAAAGTTGAATCTTCTTTAGATATTGTTTTGGAGGTTTGTTTTCTTAAAAGGTCAAACTATTAGCCAATGAGGGATTTTATGGTCCAGAGTTTAAGCCCAAACGATGAGATTTAATATAACAAAAGGTGTATTTCACTGCATGTTGTGGTGGTGTTCATAAGTTCCGTTATAGGAGGCAGCTGAGGATTGTTCAGATAAAGGTTCATTAGCTCTAGTGCATTTTTCTCTCCATGCCTGTAGTTTCTCTCGTTGGTTTAGAAGTCGACTGTCTCTGCCGACATTTAGGTTGTGTTTCATATGAAGTGACACTGGCAAAGCTTTAATAAATGATCATGGAAAACACAAAGTGTCTCTTCAGAATCGGCCTGCACTGAAAACAAATGAATGATAACCGGTGTTGTGCAGTGTGCTTTTTTTTTGAAGTGTTTCTAATCCCACGACCCTCACAAGTGCTCACGTCTAACCTGAGCTGCTGACTCACTCGCCTGGTCTGTCTCCTGTCTCTTCCAGGGTGAGAACCCCATCTACAAGAGCGCCGTCACAACCGTGGTCAACCCAAAATACGAGGGCAAATGATGGAGAAGTCGTCCATGTCATTACAACACTGTATGCAAAAGAATATGGAAGGAGAGAAGAGGAAGTGGACGAAGGGAGGATGGAGGGCGGAGAGTGGAGGAGGGAGAAAGAGGAGAGGGAGGGTTATATTTTGTACGATCACTCTTGTTTGTTTTTGTAGTCACCAAATGATAGCAGTGCATTTTTTCCACTATTTCATTGTTTTACTAACGTTTGTATTTTTGTTTTTCTATGCATCATTTGGAATCTGTACAGTATGTATAAACTTGGGTTTTTATTCAGATTTGTTTTTGAACTGATTTTGATTTTTTTTGGAACTTGAGAGAATGTTTTTGAACTGATTTTAATTTGTTGCCACAGGACTGGCTGTTTTATTAAAGGTCCAGTTGTGCCTTTTAGTTGAGTTTATGAAGCCATTTTGTTCTGTTGGTTGATGAGTTGTATGATGATTGGAGGACATGATATGTAGCGACAACTGGTGTTTGGGGACAGAATTGAATTGTGTACAGTAGCCTGTGTAAATACACGTACTAGTCACATAATAGGTCTGAAAGAGAAGGTATGTTTCTTTGTTAATCTGAACAATCAATTGAAATGTTTCTTTGTGTAGACAACGGATGTCACGAACATTAATGCATGCAAAGTTTTCAATGTAAAGATCCAGCAGGTTTAAAAATTTTAATTTTTAAAAAGATCTCAGGTCCCTAATTCCTCATTACTAGCAATGCCAAATATACCAAACATAACTGCCTTATCCAGAAACAAAATAAGTTTCAAGTGTTTTCCATGTTTTTTTGTCATAGTGAATCCTGAAAAGGGGTTAATCTGGTCTCTTGTGAGTGAGACACAGGCTTTCTCCTTTCTGTTTCTAGTTTTCCCTTTCCTTTCCTTGTAGTGTAGAGTACAGTGAACACATTCAGACATAAAGATCAGTGTTAAGGGGAAGATCGACGATCTTGGTTCAATTTCTAAAACTCCCACTTAAGCTTACAAATCACTTGTTTTTAAGTGCCTTTTTGTTTCAACACTTTCACATTTGCCGAACTCTATATGCCTGAATTGTATTTATTAAATAAAAACCCCAAACAAATTTCCCCAATATTGTTACATGTGTTGTGTGTTCTTACCTCAGGGGAAGGGTTTTGGAAAGCCAAGTACTGTTGTAGCTTCTGATAGTCTTACATTTACATTTGGTCATTTAGCAGACGCTCTTATCCAGAGCGACTTACAGTAAGTACAGGGACATTCCCCCCGAGGCAAGTAGGGTGAAGTGCCTTGCCCAAGGACACAACATCATTTGACACGGCCTGGAATCAAACTGGCAACCTTCTGATTACTAGCCCAATTCCCTAACCACTCAGCCACCTGACTCCCTTATATAGTCTTATCAGTGTTTATGCCTTCAAACTCTCAGCTCACCTTTACGCCTCACACCTGAAGGCTCTCCGCTTAATCTTTTAGAGATGTGCTACACTTCACCCTCTTCTGGTAGTTTTCAAATCCTCATACTTCCAGGATGTCCTGTGTTGAAACATCAAATGTGAAATGTTACGTTCCTATATGGACTGTTGGATATCTCTGTCAGTTAATGTCCCGATAAGTGTGTGCCATACAGTATGGCAAGGCCTTCTGTTGGGAAACTGGAGAGTATTCTGACAGTGACATCGGGTCAACCAGCAGCATTCTAGTCTGTATCTGACAGTTAAAGAGGCTTACAGGCAGTTGTGGCAGCCAAATAGATTTAAATATATATATATCATTCTTATCTACAACCACTATACAGCATTCCAGAAAATTACAACTCAGTCTCCATTTTATCTAAGAACATGTAATTTGTTCTAAGAAGGAACAGTTGGCCCACAGGCAGTGAAGGTTTTCGGCTCAAAGGGATTTGGTATTCAAAAGACCATAGGAATAGTGGATGGGTGTGTGTCAGTAAAATATCTCGAGAACTATGATCACAAGGGAACCAAGTAGAGAAATCGTTCCTTCCTTGCTTTCATTTTGTGAGTTGTGCTTGCGTTCCTCCACTTATCAAATACCTCGATATGATGTCTCAAAAGATATCCCATATATTTTGTTTGTGTTATTTCTGTTGAAAAATATCAACATTACCGCAGTAGCCTACTTTACAAACTGTTAAAACGTCTGCATTTGGTTGATGAGCTCATGAAGTCTACTCTCCTTGCTCCCTACAGGTGATTGGTGACATCCGCCGCCCAATCACACACCGTCTTCCATGTCAAAGTTGTTAGCCATCTCGCTAGACAACCCCCCCCCCCCCCCCCCCCATCAATCGAGCTCTTTACATGTAGATAGTTTCTTGGAGTCTTTTCGAATTGAATATCGTTGGATTACGTGAACGGAGAAAAGAGGAACGGGATTTACATTTAGAGAATCGTCTGACAGGACAAAGCCTACTGTATTTCGCGTTTGTTTGCTAAATACCAACTGCCTGGAGGGGGTAGCTAGTCTCTTGATGTGTCCTTTTAGGGTTTTCCTGATGATCAGCAGAAATGTTAGCTAGCATGCTAGATAGCTACTTTAGATATACCAGACCAACTACCCAAATCTTCCATCCATCTAATACGGTAAGTTTTTTTTCCATCAAACATTGATATTATGGTCGAAATGGGCAAAAAGAGATCTGTGAAATTTGACTGGACGGTATTTAGGTAGCCAGCTTGTTGTTGGGTAGCTAGCTGTTATCTTAGCTATTTTCTGTAGTCGCTATGTTGGTTTAATAGCAGCTTGATAGCTAGCTAGTAACTGCTTATAGCACAGTCTAATGTTAATTTACCCACGACACAACAACCACTCCACCAAGTCAATCCTCTTTCGAGCGTTTACGTGTATTTTGGCACGGTCATTAAATGAATCCACCTGTTTTAAGTACTGCTCGCAAAATAGATTGCGAACTAACGGAAGGTTTATTTTGTCTTTTTTTTTTGCCTGATTTTAAGTTGTTTGCCTTCTCAAGCGGTCATATTAGCGACTGTAAATGTTTATAGTGTTGTTGAAAAAACATAACTGGTGTCGGTGTTTTAAGATGACCTCAGACTGGTGTTTTGACAAATATAAAAGTCATAAATATTTTCCAGATGGCTGTCTGGTGACTATTATCTTAGTCAAATAGCTGTGGCTAATCTATTTGCACAGAATTTTGTTTTGTTGCTAGCTCAATACTGCCAGACCAAACTACGGTCAGTTGAGGAACTGGTGGCGTGTTGGCAATGGCTGCCTGTCAACAACACTAAGCTATAACAAATCACAATGTATTGAGTTTGTTAATCATTTAATTCACTACGTAGGGAATTTATACATTTCATACGCAACCTTTCTGCCATTTTGACCTGTGGATAGCCCATCTAGCCCATAATATCAATCCCTTTTGTTTATTATTTACTATGTAAAATGAATGAGTGTAATGATACGGGTCGAAATCTCACCTTTCTCTTACATCATATACTTTGTCACATTTCCATGTAGGTCTTTATGAAGTGCTGTGCTACAATGGATGAAGAAGAGTGGAACCCTCTATACTTTATCCTGTTCGACCCTGGGTAATCTGCAATGGCTGCACTAGGTAAGGCACTAAAAGCGTTGATTTTGAGTGTGTTTGCCTATTTGCCAGATTATTGAAACATTATATTCAATCACAAATACCTTCTTTTTTTGGTCTGTTGTAAATCGGTAAAAGTTGTAAGACTTTTTGTACCAGTAGAGGGCGTCATCGTCAAACATAAAAGAAAATTAATTTCACTTCTGAAAAAGATTTCACTCGCAGCCAGGAAAAGTATGGGCAGTTCAAACCAGTATTTTTAGAATACTTCAGATATTACCAAGCAATGAACAAGTTAGGCTGTTTATGAAAGGGTCTTAAGAAACAAAACGTATAACTTAAACCATTTTCTGAAATTCCTGATTTCTGGGATGATTCCAATAGACCTCATAGCATTTTTTAACATACCACATCTACATTTCACGATTATCATATCGTCCACCATCTCGTCTAGGCCTACGTGTAGTCGAATATAACTCATTATTATATTAACAGTGGATGTGTAGACAATATCGATCCATTACATTTAACGATTCACAGAGCAAACTACATAGAATTTAATACGGTGTTTTAATTCAGTCAGGTCTTGGGCGCTTGAGTAAAGCGAATGGCACGGAATCTTTACATTTTAATCTAGACTCCACTCGCAATTAACTTTTAAGCAGTCTGGTAAATTTTACACCCTACAATATATTTGTTGGATATCCAGGGCCAGAACAGATTTGTTGCATCAACGTTGAACGCGAATAATAGATTTGTTTTCGATTAGAATCAATGTAGTTATACATTCATTTCTAAAACGTGTCAATTCAATGTATTGATCAAAACAATAATGTTTTCATGTCTGTTTTGGGACGTGGCCTATTACACGTTCTTTTGTATACCATTTTGAGAGATAGTCGTAGAAAATCTGTCTTTTATTATTATTATTATTATTAATACACAGCAATGTTTTACTATATACACTCATCTAATTGTATCAATTTATGTGTGTGTGTGGGGGGGCTTGCTATTAATGCAATGGACGCCCCCTTCCCCCACCACAGCGAACGCGCAAGCGCTCGGGACCTTGTGGGAATGGCTGTTCGACGAACGGGGGTTGGGCTGCTACGATCGAATTGGGCGTTAAAGAGTTTTTAATGTCCGCCATGTTGGCCATGGCGTACTGAACCACCGATAGGGAGCGGAGCATCGGAAAAAATAGTCCGAAAGAGAGCGACCAAGATCCGGGCCTTCCCGGCTCCGTTCGCGACGCCCTATATATAGCTTCAACCAGTCGAACCTTAGATTTCAGATCAACCGCACAGAATCATCCATGAAAACTCAACTCGAGGCCGTTGTGAATATTAGGAGAACTACGGATAGATTTATATTGCATTTTGAACTGTAAAAATGAGTAAATTGTCGTTTCGGGCACGGGCGCTGGACGCTTCCAAGCCTCTACCCGTCTTCCGCTGTGAGGATTTACCCGACCTGCACGAATATGCATCAATTAACCGGGCAGTACCGCAGATGCCGACGGGGATGGAGAAGGAGGAGGAATCGGTATGCTTTAATAGTTCGACAATTTTCAAATAAACGATTTCCTAATTTTTACATTATACGAGGTGTCCCTCCTTTTTCTGCGCAAGTTTGCACAAAATGGCCGCCAGTTTTCTACCCAGAAACACGACGATTTAGGGGTGTAAACGAAATGCCAACAATACATTGTGCTACGTTTCATAATCTTTAAGTGTCATTCTCTCTATTTATGATACAATATCCTGGTTGTATCGGTTTGTTTTTGCTGTGGATTGATTTCTGTGCACAAAGGGGTCACGTGATTCCCGTGAATCCGACATTTTGTTGACTGTCTTTGGGATGGGCCTTGTTAGCGTAATAGCAATAGACCAGTGCAAGGGGGAGCCAGTGATCTGAAGTAGCATCTGACCACAATGCCTTATCGGGTCGGAAAATGTCAACACGGGTTGGCCACCTTGCACACCTCATAGAACGACGAGTAATAATAACACGACCATCACATGAAATGTGTCAGTAGAACATTGTTTGGAATGGCTAGTTATGCGGTATCAGAGTAATGCTTGACTTGCACGTAGTTGCATCTGAAAAATAGAAAGATGTACGTAAATAGCCCAGTTGTCATATATTTTGTCGGTTTCACGCTTGGCCACCATAAATTATGATTTTGACTGGTCCGCTTAAGGGTTTCTCCTCAGTGAGAAGCAGAAAGCTGTTTTATGCATCATGACAGGGCTGTTTTTTGACAGCGGTAGCTCTACGTTTGACAACTTTTCTCCTGATTTGTGGCAATTTGTAAACGCGTCTAGCCGGTTTCATTGGCTATCCCAACTCATACAAGGACTCAAACAGATATCTTGTGTATCAAGGGGTTTGTAAACCCTCACTTCCTACAAACATGTTGGTATTTGGTCTGTTGTGATTCATTGATCTGTGTTAGCAACAAGGGGCCGTTAAATCCAACTGTTTTAGCATGATTTTAAACGTTCCACCACATGGACTCCCCTGTATGTGAACAACTGAACTCTTAAGACGTGTGGCAATAAAGGACTTGCACGCAGAACATTATTTAAACTGGCAGTTTAACTGACAGTTAACCTGTTGTTACCCATGTACAGGGCTCATGTTACGATAGTTCTGATAGTTGTCTAGGAATACGTCAACACTCCCATCAGCGCTTCTAACGGAGCCAGCGTGGAGTTGGGTAACCTAGGGACCAGACAGGTTCAAAAGTGTGTCAGCTGGGAGACATGTAGCATGCAGGGGGGAGAAGGGGAGGGTGGGTGTGGATGCTAGCTCGCTTCACTAAACTCCATTCACCCCGAAGTGCAGCGTTGCGTAATGCATGTACCTCACAGCCATGCGGAAATGAGATGAGAAAGTAAACGCGTTTAACTGCTTCTGTCATGCTGAGAAGGTGGAAGAGGTTTCAGTTTGCTCAGGATAGATATGTCTGAAGGGACCAGGGCAGTGGTGGTGTTTTATGTTTTATATTTTAACTAGGCCTAGCTCTGGATAAGAGCGTCTGCTAAATGACTAAATGTCAATGTAAATGTAGTCATGAGTGATTGAACAAGTGAATGTTGATGGTTTACACTTTGTTTACAGCCTGAAATACTTTTTTCTTACCCATCTTTAGAATCTGTTCTTGAATCGACATGATGAAATGTTCCTTGTAGTTTGTCCGTGAGGAGGGTGAACTGGGAGAGTAAATCCATCCACACGTGTTCTGTGTTTGTGTTGGTCTAGACACAGTGTGTTTACACTGGGTGAAGAGGAGGTCAGTGTGTGTGTGTGTGTGTGTGTGTGTGTGTGTGTGCGCGCGTGCTGCTTGGTGGTAGTCCTGTTGTCTTTGTACGAGTGCCAAAAACATGCTGTTCAGAGCGTGAGCGCGCGCACACACACGCACCGCTGGCTATCAACAAGTCTCTCACTGTGACTTACTTGTATCGGAATGTACATCACGGTGTGCGTAACCTGTCTAAAGCTCTTCACTGCATCTAAGACTATCGCCAGCAAGCTTCCACTTTCAACTAACCAATATCGTACTGTTCCACTTACTCATTGGTCATAACCTCTTTCATATTCTCCAGCCTGTATCCATTGGTGTGTCCAAACTAACCCATGTACCGTTCAGAAAGCGACTCGATCGGCTTTGCGTGAATGACCAAATACTTTTTGTATTGCCGCGTCACTAGAAATTGGTCTCGATGCCGCATGGCAAAACCTGAAGCTATTGAATGCAAAACGAAGCTTTTCTTTTCTGAACAGTCGTAATCAATGGAGTCGTAATGGGATTGTCAGAGCAGAGGCACGGTCTTCTCTGTGTGAGTTATCCAGACTGCGCTGACTGTGAACCCTCTCCTCAGACACTCTCGGTCACCCCCCACCCCCCCCCCCCACCTGCTCCTGGGGCTATCCATCACGTTAAGTGGCATTTACTGTGTCTGTGATGTCAGCTGACAGGCTAGAGGCCCGTGCTGTCAGACAGAGAGCTGACATTGATATATATGGTCATTCGGAAGGCTGTTTCAGGATAGTCCCGGTCTGAAGAATGCAGAGAGAGTCTGGGGGGGAGGGGGGGGGGGGGTATTTGTAGACAAACAGAGAGTAGATGTATGCGTTTGTGAAAGTGTTTTGTATTCTTGTTCTGCGCCGCAATGCAACTGTGTTGTCCCGGGGAGCGTTGCCGTCGCCAGGGAGGTAAACAAGGCAGCAGGGCACGTTCTCCCCCAGGCTGTGACTGACTGATGATTTGAAGTTCTCTTAGCGAAGAACGAGCGCTGCACGTCAGCGTGTTCCTGCACTCCGGATGCATGATTCACCCACAGCCAACAAAACCATCTCAAGGTTATGCAAGACATCGTGTACAGGAGAGAGGGCCAGAGAGCGTTCTAGTCTGTTTGAGTAGAACCGGCTTTTGTAACTGGAATGTGCCTCGGAGCAGTGCCGGGAAACGATGTAGCCTACTGACGAGAGGACGACCTTGGAGTGGGCAGAAGTTTGAGTTCAGTTCTAGGAACACGGTAACAGTTGAGTGAATGGTGACACGTTGAGGTCTGCGCAGTTCTTGTTGTAGCTTTTAGTTTGAGTTCGGTTTCGTCTCGTTGACTTTCTGCGATCGCCTGAAAGAGGGGGAGCATCTAGAGCGTGAACACCCAGCCGATGGTTTTGAGTCCGGGAGGTATCCTGCTGTGTAGCGAGGGAAACGGGGGAGCAACAGTCTAGGCCTGACTCCCTCTTCTCCTTCCCTCCTCTCTTTCTCTCCTCTCATCTCCTCTGTGCAGAGACAAGACAGCACCTGGCTGTTTCATGTAGCACAAACACAGACATGCATGCTCAGGCTTACAGAAGGCCTGTAGAACTCCACAGGTTCTTTCCTCTTTTTTCATGTGGCCCACATCCTGCTTCTCTGAGGGCAGGAGTGGTGGGTGAGTTTGTGTGTCTGGGAAACACTCTCCGCGTGCGCCCGGGGGGGTTTCCCCATGGTCGGGAACGCTCTCGGGCTGCAGCGAGGTGTCTGATGTCAGGCTGACCGCTGAGCAAACTTCTGCAGGTCTCCGACCAGAGAGACCGTACACACACACACACACACACTTACCTCTCTGACACACAGAGAGACCGTACACACACACACACACACACTTACCTCTGACACACACAGAGAGACCGTACACACACACACACACACACACACTTACCTCTCTGACACACACAGAGAGACCGTACACACACACACACTTACCTCTGACACACACAGAGAGACCGTACACACACACACACTTACCTCTGACACACACAGAGAGACCGTACACACACACACACTCTTACCTCTCTGACACACACAGAGAGACCGTACACACACACACGCACACACACACACACACACTCTTACCTCTCTGACACACACAGAGAGACCGTACACACACACACGCACACACACACACTCTTACCTCTCTGACACACACAGAGAAGTCTGGGCGCTTGCTGGGTTGCTGACAGGCTGCCAGTGGCAGTGTGCCCATGTCTGAGCCCAGGACCTTATATACTGCTAGCTGAGGGCCTTCAGACAGCCGCTCTGACGGCCAGCCAGCCTTCCGGCGCATTCCCCCATGGATCTGCTTGGCTCGCGTCACACTGGTTGTGGAAAAAACACACACATAAATATAATATAAACACAGTATTCCTTGCCCCATCAGCCTCCCAGGACACGCAAGCCCTTTTCAGTGTTCCAACTCGCGTTTCCGCCCGTGCGTCTGTTGCGGAGCGGACGTTTTCTCGCTATCCTGAACGACCGATCAGTTGGAGAGACGAGTCGGAGGCGGCCAAACTGCCAGGTGTCAAATGTCCAACCTGCCAAACGGCCGGCCCACTACCTGGCTGATCTCCACAGATGGCGTTTATCTGGAGTCACGATCTCCGCCCGTGTCGTGCGTCGGGGACTAGCGTCTCTTGACGGTCGGTCCCTGAGCAGGAGCTGGTCCTCACAAGCCCTGCTGAGGTGTCAGCGAGTGATGGATCTGCCGCCGTCTGTTCCTTATTTTTCTTTCTGGAACGAGTGGGCTTATAGGAACGTCTGAACCCCGGTCACTCCGGTGCATGAAGCGTCACAGCTGGAGGATCTGAAGTCATGTCACCTCGTCTCTTGTCAGTCTCAGAACACACGGTCGTCTTGCTGTGTGCTTGGATCACATGGAGAGGATGTCATACCCTTGTACTCACCCTCTGACTCTCTCTCTCTCTCCCACCCCCCCTCCTTCTCCCCCCCTCTCCTCTGTTTCTCCCACTCCGTCTTGCTACCTCCCCCCTCCTCCCCCCCCTCTTCTCCTCCTCCTCCCCCCTCTCTCTCCCCCTCCTCTCCTCCTTCTCTCCCCCTCCTCCTCCCCCCTCTCTCTCCTCCTCCTCCCTGCAGGAGCACCATCTCCAGAGGGCCATATCTGCTCAGCAGGTGTACGGGGAGAAGAGGGACAGCATGGTAATCCCCGTTCCCGAGGCAGAGAGCAACATCGCCTACTATGAATCCCTCTACCCCGGGGACTTCAAGATGCCAAAGCAGCTCATTCACATACAGCGTGAGTACACCTGCCTCACCCTCCCCCTCCTCCCCCCCTGCCTCTGTCTGTCAGCTTCTAGGCCCTCTACGTCTAGGCTGCATGTTGGTGGCCTCGACCGGAGATGCCTCGTTCTGAAGGTTACCGGTTAAGGGGTGGGGCCTGAACCATGCTGCTGTGTGTTGGACAGGAGTGTCTCTCTCCTCGGGTTAGAGTCTAAAGCTTAATTTATACTTAGGTCGCAGACACTTTTGAAATGGTCGCCGACGAAGAAAAAAAAGTGTCGCTCAGGCTGCTGCATTTATACTTCGGAAAACAGTCGCCTGTGCTCAAGGTTCGTGTGATGTAAACAGAATCATTTTACCGTTACATTCATAGCTATGGTTACATTGTTAACGCTTTGTAGCCTAGGTGATCAATCAGAAAAACTGACAATTTTAATTTTTCACTATGTGACGACATCCGCACCAGTAGAAATTTCTCCTGGTAGGCGACACTTCTTAGCGACGGTTAAAAGTGTCGACCGAGACGTCATTTCTGTCGGCATCCTTTTCAAAAGTGTCTGCGACCTAAGTATAAATTGGGCTTAACTGAGGCCAGAACCGGAGTTGCTGTATTATGACTGTATATAAAACAGTGTTGTAGGTGTGGGCTGTTGGAAGTGGTTTGTTTCTGTAGTTCTGTTTTGAGGCTCGGGAACTGGGATGAGTCCCTGCCAAGGTAAACAGTCTGGCTGCTGGCTGTCCTGCAGGGCTTGGATAAGGGCCTGAGTGGAGCTGAGCTTATCTGACATGGAAATCACTATCCCAAAGTTGATTCCTCAAGGTCTCCTAGGATGTGGGCACCAGCTCCAGTCCAGCTCTATTCCATGTCTGGTCCTGTCTTGAAATGTTGCCTAAATATCCACGTTTCCTTCCAGTATCCACCGGCTTGACAGGTCGTCTTGTTGCAGTGATGTTAGTGTGCTGTTTCCTCTTCTGGTGCTGGAGACGTGTTGTGAGATTGGCTCCCAGATTCAGAGGCTTCCAACAGCTTTTCCATCTGTCCTTTTCTCCTCCTCTTCCAGCGTCATTGTTAAAAGCCACGTTTAGCCTTTAAACGGTTTGCTGATGGATCGCGTGTGTCATTTCACCTGCAGCGGTGTCTTCTGGTGACAGGAGCAGGGGAAACTCTTCTGGCTGGAAGCACAGTGTAACTGTCGCTCACGCAGAGTCAATAGCCCCTGTCAGTCCCGACACTAATGTACCGAGCCCTTCCTGAAGAGGAAACGCAGTTCATTTGGAATTCCCCTTACCTTCCCTGCCACGCCGTCTGCCCAGGGGCTAGCTTCAATCTCGAGGCTTCAATCTCAATGTCGAAAATGGCACTTTAATTGAGTCTTAATTGCGGTGAGCCCAGCGAGGCGTGGTGCTGCCGCGGTGCAGGTTGAAGAATGCGCTGCGCCTCATCCAGACCTGCAGGTGCAGAACTGTGGAGACGAGGCGAGAGGTGGCGGCCATCTTGGTGGTGGCCATGTTGGTTCACAGATCTGAGTTGGAACCTTCTTGGCTGATTGTGACGTGCACCCCACACTCTTTACTTGTGTGTGTTTGTTGGTAAGCATGGCGGATCTGTTTGTTTCCCTGGGGGATGGGTGTAGCTCGGTGGTAGAGCGTTCAAGATTGAGGCCGCAGATTCAAATCCCTTCTGGATGTTGCTTTAGATAAAAGCGTCTCCTAAATACGTTATTAACTCTGGAGAGTGCAGTCTCTACAGCAGTGTCTTACTGGCGAGTTCAAATGATAGAAGAACCCCCAAGGGAGAGATATGATTGGCTGTTGTATCTAAAATGGAGCTGTAAACTGACCAATGACTCCATCGGGGAAAATTGGACACTAAAGTATCTGATGATAGACTTCTGATTCATTTAAAATGTATCTTGACTCCCTCCTTCTCTCCTCTCTCCATCCCTCTCTTCTCTCCCTCCATCCCCCTCTCCCCCTCTTCTCTCCCTCCCTCCAGCTTTCAGCCTGGACACAGAGCAGCCAGACTACGACCTGGACACGGAGGACGAGGCGTTTGTGACCAAGCTGAAGAAGAAGATGGAGATCACCTTCCTGCAGTTTGAGGAGATGGTCGACCGTCTGGAGAAGGGCAGCGGCCAGCAGGTGAGCCTGTCACACACACACACACACACACACACACACACACACACACACACACACACACACACACACAGACAGCTAAATACACACACCTGTCCTGTACACACCCACCATACTTACTCAGTCACTCAACAACGTAAAACAACAATTTGTAAATACAACCTCCCTTCCCACACTCCTCCCCCCCCTCTTCCTCCCCCCCTCCTCCACTCCTCCTCCCCATCTCTTCTCCTTTACCCCCCCCCCCCTCTTCCTCCCCCTCTTCCTCCCCCCCTCCTGCACTCCTCCCCCCCATCTCTTCTCCTTTACCCCCCCCCTCTTCCTCCCCCCCTCCTGCACTTCTCCCCCCCATCTCTTCTCCTTTACCCTCCTGCACTCCTCCCCCCCATCTCTTCTCCTTTACCCCCCCCCCCTCTTCCTCCCCCCCTCCTGCACTCCTCCCCCCCATCTCTTCTCCTTTACCCCCCCCCTCTTCCTCCCCCCCTCCTGCACTCCTCCCCCCCCCCAGCTGGTGAGCCTGCAGGAGGCTAAGCTCCTGCTGAAGGAGGATGATGAGCTGATCCAGGAGGTGTTTGACTACTGGAGCCGCAAGAGGAAGTCCTGTCAGAGCGGCACGCTGCACCCCAGCGTGAAGCAGGAGAGGAGGGACGGATCCAGCACCAGCGACCCCTACGTGGCCTTCCGCCGCCGCACAGAGAAGATGCAGACCAGGAAGGTGAGTGGTCAGCCGATTAGCCAATCAGCTAGCCAATTAGACAGACAGCAATCCCCAGGAGCCGGTGAAACACTGGTTCCCCGGCTAATCTATGTACTGTGTTAGAGTGTCATTTTGTGTCATTTTGGTTGGTGGTGTGCCCCAGGATTTTGTAAATGTAAAAAATGTGCCGTGGCTCAAAAAAGGTTGGGAAACACTGTTCTAGACCATGTCGTTTCCTGGTCTGGTTCTGCTGAGTAACCGCGTGTCGTCTCCCCTTCGACAGAACCGCAAGAACGACGAGGCGTCGTACGAGAAGATGCTGAAGCTGAGGAGGGACCTGAGCCGAGCAGTCACCATCCTGGAGATGATCAAGAGGAGGGAGAAGAGCAAGAGGGAGCTGCTGCACCTCACCCTGGAGGTGGTGGAGAAGAGGTGAGGACGGCAGACGTGTGCTTGGGCTGGTTAGACCTGCTGTGTCGTCGGGCTGGTTAGACCGGCTGTGTCGTCGGGCTGGTTAGACCGGCTGTGTCGTCGGGCTGGTTAGACCGGCTGTGTCGTCGGGCTGGTTAGACCGGCCGTGTCGTCGGGCTGGTTAGACCTGCTGTGTCGTCGGGCTGGTTAGACCGGCTGTGTCGTCGGGCTGGTTAGACCGGCTGTGTCGTCGGGCTGGTTAGACCGGCTGTGTCGTCGGGCTGGTTAGACCGGCCGTGTCGTCGGGCTGGTTAGACCTGCCGTGTCGTCGGGCTGGTTAGACCGGCCGTGTTCGTCGGACTGGTCACTCTGTAAGACGGCATCAGCGGAAAATTTAGCAGACTGACTTTGTTAGCCAGACAGGGGAGAGGATTGTCTCCTTAGAAACCCACTGCAAACTCTGGACATCCTGATGTGGTCAGGTGGTTAGCAGATGACGTCATCACTCCAGGCTGCTGGTGCTGTCTGCGTCCGGGGCTGTGGGCCTGGGTATTGATGAGCTGGGGTAATGTGATAGGGAGAGGCTCGATACGGAGTCATAAAAACACTTAACGTCCTCTAAGTACAGAACGTAAATCCAGCCGGCCTTCTGGCCAAATGAAAATTCTCGATGGTAACTTTCAAGTGGTGCTTTGGATGATGGCCCCGGCGCTCGACAGCACGCTCAGGGGCGGTCGGCTGCTGGTTCTGACCCGCTCTGCCCCCCCCCCCCCCCCTCTCCAGGAACGGCATGGCCGACTTCGGCGGTGAGATCATGGCGGAGGTGCTGGCTCAGCGAGCCCTAGCCAAGCCGGCTTACTCCGTGCCCCTGGTGCCCCTGACCAACAGCAACCAATACCGACACCAGGACCACATGGACCTCAAAGACTACAAGTCTAAGGTACGCGGGTGCCAGGAAAGAGTCTTCACAAGGTGTATTTAGGGTTGAAGAATGAATGGCGGTTGGATGATTGGTTGGGTGGGTGGGTGGGTGGGTGGGTGGATGGGTGGTTGGTTGAGTGGATGGATGTAGATCTGTATGTATGCTTATATGTTGATTCAGAGCTCAACCTTCAAAACCCCTCTTTTCCTATTACGTCTCACCCGAGTCCGACTGAATATAAAACACTGGACGTTCTGGAAGTTTCTAGCCTCTAACCTGTGTAGTGCTGTGCTGCACTTACCTGCTGCACTCATTATAATGCACCACATGCATGTGGCTTCTGCTGAAAGGGTCTGCTAGATGAATAAATGTGAATGTGTGGAAGATGCGAGCCCCTAAGGAAGTGTTCCTTCCGTTAGGGAGTCAGGTGGCTGAGCGGTTAGGGAATCTGATTAGTAATCAGAAGGTTGCAGGTTCGATTCCGGGCCGTGTCAATTGACGTTGTGTCCTTGGGCAAGGCACTTCACCCTACTTGCCTCGGGGAGAATGTCCCTGTACTTACTGTAAGTCGCTCTGGATAAGGGCGTCTGATAAATGACTAAATGTAAATGTCTAACTGCTGTTCTAAATGAGGGGTAGAAACGCTGTCAGCTCAGACACTCCGGGGGATATGCGTCCAGATTGGAAAAGCAGCTTGATTGGATTTCTGTTTGTTGTTGGGTTCAGTGATTGGTGCTGGTAGTAAAACACATCCTCTGCCTCCCCCTCCCCTCCCACCCCCCCCAGCCTGAGAAGACAGAAGTCGTCCGTCAGAAGAGGAAATACGAGAAGAAGCCCAAAGTGTTGCCGCTGTCGTCCGGGGCGACGCACCACGCCGGGCCCTCTGTGTTCAACCCTAAAGACCTGAACCAGTACGACTTCCCCAGCTCTGACGACGAGCCCTACTCCCAGGTAGGCCTCCAGCCCGCTCTGCTGGTCTCTCTCTGTCACAGTCTCTTCCTGCCAGTACGACTTCCCCAGCTCTGACGACGAGCCCTACTCCCAGGTAGGCCTCCAGCCCGCTCTGCTGGTCTCTCTCTGTCACTGTCTCTTCCTGCCAGTACGACTTCCCCAGCTCTGACGACGAGCCCTACTCCCAGGTAGGCCTCCAGCCCGCTCTGCTGGTCTCTCTCTGTCACAGTCTCTTCCTGCCAGTACGACTTCCCCAGCTCTGACGACGAGCCCTACTCCCAGGTAGGCCTCCAGCCCGCTCTGCTGGTCTCTCTCTGTCACAGTCTCTTCCTGCCAGTACGACTTCCCCAGCTCTGACGACGAGCCCTACTCCCAGGTAGGCCTCCAGCCCGCTCTGCTGGTCTCTCTCCCTCTGTCACTGTCTTTCTCTTTCCGTCTCTCTCTCCCTGTTACTGTCTCCCTCTCCATCCCTCTCCCTGTCATTGTCTCTGTCTCTCCATCTCTCTGTTAGTCTCTCTCCCTCTTTCTGTGGCCCTCTATCGGATGACTAGAGTTAGGCCTACTGCCATATCGCTCACATTGCCATCCAAGATGTCAAGCTAAACTCAAGTACTTGTGGGACTTGGGGGGGCTGATTTGGCGTCCACAGCTTCCCTGCTGTAAATCACCCGACCTCCCTCTGACCTCTGTCTGCAGATGCACTCTGGCTCGTCCGAGGCCGAGGAGGAGAACGACCCAGACGGTGCCTACGCCTTCCGCAGGAAGGCAGGCTGCCAATACCACACTGTGAGTGGCCAATACTGCCGAGTAGCCAATAGGAGAGTAGCTCAGACTGTGTGTGTGAGCGGTCTGGTCCTGTGTGTCCCGGCAGGCCCGGTCGGAGCGCGGCGGCAGCTGGCCGTGGTGCGGCCCGGCGGAGGGGGGCCCGGGGGACAAGCGGTACCGCTACTGCCTCACCACGCTCACCGTGCCTCGACGCTGCCTGGGCATGGCCCGGCGACGCCAGGGCAGAGGGGGCAGGTAAGCTGAGGGGGGAGGAGGAGGAGGAGGGGGGAGGTAGACCCCTGGAGAGGGGAGGTTACAAGAGGGGGAAGGGGTGACTGGAGGGGGGAGGTAGGCTACTGGAGGGGGGAGGGGGGGAGGTAGGCTACTGGAGGGGGGAGGGGGAGGTAGGCTACTGGAGGGGGGAGGGGGGGAGGTAGGCAGGCTACTGGAGGGGGGAGGTAGTTCACTGAGAAAGTGTGGGAGGGAAGGGGAAGCGTGATATAATCAGATGGGTGTCAGACACATGCCTCTCTAGATGAGTGACTGGCGTCACGCCAACTAGAGCTGGGTTTACAGAGCAGTAGAACCCCCCCCAGCCTGTCTGTCAGCAGCAGCTCTAACCTCCCCCCTCCTCCCCTCCAGGGTTCTGCTCGACAGGGCACACACAGACTACGACAGCATATTTCACGGGCTGGATCCGGAAATCCTCGACCGGCCTCCACTCTCTCCAGTCCACAAGTTCTCCAGTACCTCAGAAACGAATACCTCGGACCGACCCTCGTCAAACTCTTCTTCCTCCTCCTCCTCCTCGGACCTCAGTCAGTTACTCTTGAATATAAAAGCATGTCGCTGGAGGCACTTTAGACCACGGACACTACCACTGCACCACCTAGACAATGCAGATCCGCTCTTTAGGAGGCTGAGCCGTGGTTTGATTCGATCCACCTCCTCTACCTTCGGGGCTCAGGCGGGCGGGGCTGCTTCTCAGGGGAGAGGAGCTCCTGTTCCCACACCTGTCTCCGGTGAGTGGCTCTCCTTCTCTCGCTCAATCTGTGTCTCCTCTTTTTCTCCTTCTCTCTCCTCTCTGTCTCCTCTCTCTCCTCTGTCTCCTCTCTGTCTCCTCTCCCTCCTCTCTGTCTCCTCTCCCTCCTCTCTGTCTCCTCTCCCTCCTCTCTGTCTCCTCTCTCTGTCTCCTCTCTCTCCTCTCTGTCTCCTCCTCTCTCCCTCTGTCTCCTCTCTGTCTCCTCCTCTCTCCCTCTGTCTCCTCTCTCTCCTCTCTGTCTCCTCCTCTCTCCCTCTGTCTCCTCTCTCTCCTCTGTCTCCTTCTCTCTCTCCTCTCTGTCATTCTGTCTCTTTCAATCATAGTCTCTCTTTCTCTCCTCTCTCTGTCCTTAACACTTGCACTCACTCATTCACGTGACTCGACCTGTTTGGTTGGAAGCAGCTATTTGCTGGAAAATGACTCTTCTGACTGTCGTGGAAATTGTTTGAGAAATGTAATTGCGAAGTCTCCATGCATGAAATGATTTAGGTCGTTTACGTCTCGTATCGATTCCCCTTCACATCTCCCAGACCAGAGTGTGTGTTTGACATGCGTGTGTGTTTGACATGAGTGTGTGTTTGACATGCGTGTGTGTTTGACATGAGTGTGTGTTTGACATGCGTGTGTGTTTGACATGAGTGTGTGTTTGACATGCGTGTGTGTTTGACATGAGTGTGTGTGCCGGCCTCAAACACATATTTTTCTCAGAATTTCAGAGTAGAGATGTGGTTATAAAGCGTGGTCGCTTCCTCTTTTTTTTCTCTTCTCGTCTGAATGCTGGTGACCAAACAGCGGTTATTTTGCATTCACAAGGCATAGCATTTCCCCTTTGACAGCCAGAGTCAATTAAGAACGGCCATTTGATAAATAAATTCATAAGATGCATGGGTTTTGTCGGTATGTGGGGGAGGGGGCGCTCTGCTCTGAATATCAAACAAACCAGACACACACACACACACGTAAATGTTAGGAACTGCTTCTGTAGTAGTGCGGTACAGACTAGGCCAGTCTTAGTACGAGCAGCAGTTCGGTAGCCGAGTGCTCGCACATTCCAATGCTGGTCCAGGTAGGAGAGAGGGCTGTTCATCCATCTGCAGAAATCTCACGTTTGAAAGCAAGCCAGTCTAGCAACACGGCCTTATTAGCTGTCCTGTTCCCTGGTGGGCAGAATGGAGGGGAGGGGTGTGAGGACTGGGGTGCCTGTGAGTACGTTAGAAGAGCATGCCCCCTGGTGGTGAACTGACGACCCTCCTGGCTAAGACTGGGCTCCACTCAGCGCCCACACCTACCTGGGGAGCTGGGTTTGGGATGTCAGAGTGTTGGGTTATGGTAAGGGAGGGGGGTTGTGGTGTGTCTGTTTTGGGTGGGGTTTTTATTTTGTATTACATTTTTTGTATGGTGTGTGATGTTTGTTTACATTTGTCTTCTCTGCTGTTTTTGTTTGTGAAATGAAAAAGGAAACATGTTGCTGTCAATTGCCAATTTCACTGCTGTATGATGTGTTTCCCAATAAACATATTTCAAACGAGATGTCAGAGTGTGTGGCCAGCGTGTTAATGTGTGTGTGTGTGTGTGTGTGTGTGTGTGTGTGTGTTGGCAGTGTTCACAGCCCAGCAGTACCAGCAGCACCAGGAGCAGCTAGCTCAGATGCAGCAGCAGCAGAGAGAACAGATGCAGCAGCAGCAGCAGGCTAACAGGACCTCCACCACCAACAGCACACAGGTCAGACACCTGCCCCTCTCTCTGTCTGCCTCTCTCTGGCCTGACTCTCTCTCTCTAACTCTGTGCCTCTCTCTGGCCCTGACTCTCTACCTCTCTAACTCTGTCTACCTCCGTCTACCTGTTTCTGTTAACCTATATCTGTTTACCTGGCTCTCTAAATATCTACTTGAATCTGTCTACCTCAGATTGGCTGCCTACCCATTTCTCTCTACCTGGCACTCTCTCTACTTGGACCTCTCTCTCTCCACCTCCTACCAAGCTTGCTGTTAACAGCTGTACTCTCTCTCTCTCTGTCTGTCTCTCTCTGTCTCTCTCTCTGTCTCTCTCTCTCTCTCACAGGGTCTGGTGTCTAAGACGTTAGACTCGGCCAGCGCCCACTTCGCAGCCTCAGCCCTGGTCTCCACAGACCAGCTGCTGACCCTCAAGACCAAGGAGGAGGGGGTTCTGGGAACTGGAGTCAACGGAGTCCTCTCGCCCTCAGGTAGGACTACAGCGCTGCCGAGTTCTGAAGTAGCTCAAGAGGCTCTTGTATCGAAAAGCAAATCTGATGGAGTCTTACGAAATTGAGCGAAACTTTATACTAGAGCTTCACCATTCTCTCCACATCTGTCTCGCGCACACACATGCACACACACACACGCACACGCACACACACACACATGCACACACACACACACGCACACATGCACACACACACGCTGAGCTTGGCTATCGAGGATTTGCTAGAGCCTTCTCTGGTGTTGAAACATAAGTAGTGGGGAAGCCTTTGGAAGGGCAGTGATGCATGACTCCATTCATCTGGTACATGTGTGTGTGAAGATAATGACAGCTTATTGATGTGTACAACTTCCATCACCTCAACTTCCGTCACTCACCAACAACCAATCAGATGAGCTTTACAACGTGGAACGATTCTAACCCAGTCGGTCTCCCCCCTCCGCTTCCAGGTGTCTACAAGGGCCTGCACCTCTCCAGCACGCCCTCCCCCACCTTCCTCCACCCCTCGTCCACGGTCGCCCACAGCAACAACAACGGCACCCCCCACCCCCTCTCCTCCTCCACCACCACTCAGGTTCTGACGGGGAACGGCAGCAACCTCCGTCTGAGCGCGAGCGCCGCCAACGCCGCCGCCGCCGCCCTCAGCAAGCGGCACCACATCCCCCGGGCGCTCAGCGCTGTGTCCACATCCGCCTTAAAGCTGGCCGCCAGCGCCAACTGTCAGATGCCCATGGTCACCGCCGCCACGGGTGGGCTGGAGATGGGGCCCAGGTGAGGGGGGGAGAGGATTTGTTTCGTGTTCAGTGGGTGTTAGTCGTGGTTAGAAGGTGGTCATCTCTAATGCAGGGGTCAGATGGCTGAGCAGTTAGGGAATCTGGCTATTAATCAGAAGGTTGCTGGTTCAATTCCCAGCCGTGCAAAATGACGTTGTGTCCTTGGGCAAGGCACTTCACTCTACTTGCCTCGGGGGGAATGTCCCTGTACTTACTGTAAGTCGCTCTGGATAAGAGCGTCTGCTAAATGACTAAATGTCTAAATGTGATGTCTGTGTCTGCAGGGAGAGTCTGGACCAAGACAAGCCGCCCCTCAACAGCTTATCAGACAACACAGTGGCAATGGAAGTGACGTAGCCCCGCCCCCCACCCCGAGACAGCTGGGACCCCGGGGGGGAGGGGGGGGCGGGGCCAGGTGCTATGCATTGTCAGAGAGAGAGAGAGAGAGAGAGAGACGGGTTGGATGCAAGAGGTGGTGGGAAACGGGCGAGGCATGCCGTTTCCGTGGCAACCGGGGGGTGGGTGGAGGGGGGGAACTTAATTGCAATGCTCGTCTTGTATACACACACACACACAATTCTGCCCGCCTCCCCCCTTCTCCCCCTCCCTAATTTGTTTTTGTTTATAAGAGATATCAATGTCTGTAAATTATGAATATTGCAATTATATGTACAGTACTGCATATTTGTAATGCCCCCAAACCCCTTGTGTACATGACATGACTTGAATACAGAATTTGTTCATTTGTGATGTTTTTGCACTTGGGATGAAATTAAAAAGAAAAACAAAACAAAGCAACATACTGGCAGTGGTGTGCGTCACGCCCCGTCATGGATGTTATCGCCGGGGTGGACCCTCACGTTTTATCTATTTATTGTGCGGTGTTTAAAAAAAAAAAAAACCTTGTTTTTTTTTTTTTTTTTGTACGTTGGACCCTCATTGGCTCTTGTGCTATAGTCAGCGTGTAGATGTGATGGATCTGAACTTGTCTGTAGTTTGTACGTGGTGAACACTGGCGGGCTCTCGATAGGTGGGTCATGTGGAGTCAGTCAGTGGTGGAGTGTGTGCACAGGGGGGGGGAGGGGGTGGAGAGGAGAGGTTTGGTTTGGTGGAGTTCTTATCGGTTTGTCAGTGAGTAATCATTATTGCGACGATCTTCCATTCGAACAGTTCTGGAGACCAGTAACAACACAGGATGTCTCTTCTCAGAAGTTATGGCTGCTTCTGAATGATCTAAGCACTTTTTCATTTTTTTTTTTTATTATAATTTTTTTCGATGATTCCCCCGCACCCCCACACATTTTGTGAAAGAAATCGAGTTATTTTTGTATCCCTCTTTTTGGATAATGATTGTATGTTCTTCATAGAAAGACTTCATTCTATTGTTACTTGTTGAACCAAACAAACAGAAAAAAATCACTATAAGGGAGAATAATGCAGTAACCATTCTACATTTTTATCATTCCAATTTATACGTAATGAAAAAGAACATGTATTTAACAAAAAACAATAAATCTTTTTTTTTCGATTTTTCCAGAAGGCTGCAAGGCCTTGAAACACAAAATAAAGTTTCTTGGTGCCTTTCTCTGGAGAGAGAGAGAGAATAAATAAAACATGAGCTCTCTTCTGTGAAGAGTGGTACTGAAGGCTACACGTAGATTGATGTTGTCTGTACCACATCCTGAACGCCAGTTCCTGTGGCCTGATTGGTTCATGAGGTTTGCTGTTGTAGACCCCACATTGAAAGATGGATTAAAAAAAAAAAGACACACATCAAATCAATACAAGAAATAAAACAATCCTCCAGGGCGTTGTGTTTGGAACAGCAAGTCTCTTGTGTTATTTTGTGTGCGTGTGTGTGTGTCATGTTACCTAAGATGTGGATTTAACCATGAAACCTTAACAATGAAGTGGAGGGTTTTACATTTAGTCATTTTAGCAGACGCTCTTATCCAGAGTTTTATTTAGCAGGAAGGGTTCAGCACACTTCAGACTTCTTTCTCAGAACACAAAGCCTCACGCACAAAGAAAAAAAGTGTTAGAAAAAGGCGTTGCTATGGCAGCACAACCTCGCGCAACGCGTACACATCCATTATAAAGGTTTATGAACGGCAGGGTGCGTTCGTTGACGAAATCGACCAAGTTTGAGTTCTTAAGAAAGGCAGTTTTTTTCACTGTGACTGGTTGACAGGTAGAAGTGGTCTTGCTGCTGAAGTTGAAATGTGTAGAAAGGTTCAAACTAACTAACTAGTACGTTGTACTCCTACAATAGAATTTGTAAGATAATGTCTATGATCATACCTTTATATTGGAACATCTGGTCCCAAATATGAAAGTCAAGAATTGACAGTTACCAAATTATATATTGGTAATGTAGGCTATTATGTTAGTATGTATTGTACCTTTCAAATTCAAGCCTATTTTTCTATCAAAATGTCCAATGTGAACTAGTACATTACAGCTCCAATTTAGACAGGAGCAATGAAAGGAAAAAGGAGAGAAGGAGCAGGTTGAAACTGAGTTTGGAGAGCTAGATTGTTTTCTCACAGTTTGAAACATTCCCTCGTTATATCTGGCCTCACCCCGAGCTCCATTACAGCTCACCTCTGAAGACCGCTGCTTCCACTTACCAAAAAACGCCTCATAGAAAGTGCTGACACCCTGCGACGGCAGCCATTTTGGTTCTGTGTTCTCATTAGTGAGCACAACCACCTTCTTAGAGAGGGATGGTCTTTTCTAAGCCTGTGATGTTCTTATACCATGGAGAACAGTGACACATGAAGAGAGGTTCTAGGATGTGGTACCCAGACAATCGTGCTGGAAGTAGAAGAGATCTTAGAACCAGTGTTTCCTAGAACTACAGATGTGTCTTTCCTGGTTCTGAGGACTTCCATGCAGCTGGGAAAAGGCCTAGACATGTCTGTCTCCAGAGACAGAACAACAGCCTGTGTTGAACGATCTCTCATTCCTGACTCCCAAGAAACATCTGTTGCATGACCGACTGGCCTGGGTTGTTGCTGGTGTTAGTCAATCTGAAAGGGTGCCAGTGGCCCACAGCCTGAGAGGTAGCAATACTAGCTGTAGCCCTCTAACCAGCCTAGGAGAAGCTCCCTGCTATAGAAACTCCAGCACATACTCTCTCTCACACACACACACACACACACAAACATGATCATCACCTCAACTGAACTGCAAGTTCAGTTGAGAACTGCAGGTTCTACTCTATCTCTCCCTCTCTCAATGGTAGTCAGGCCCTGGTAGAAAGAAAAACAAAACGACTCATCTCAGAGATAAAAGCAGAGAGTATCCCCCCGTCCCCGTCCCCCCAGGAGACAAAGGCACCCCCACACAATCTGGCTGTTATGAATTTAAAGTCAAAACCTCATTCTTGGTCTTCTGGGATACTTTATAACACGGTGTGAGGTCAACTCTGAGAACTTGGCTCTGCTTTTGCAGCTCTGCACAACCATACTCACACACAATTATAGTTTCTACTGTGTCAGCAGACTGTTCCAAAAGCAATGTTCTGAGGAAATCCTAATTTCACCTTCTCCTGAAAACTGTCGTGCTCTGTTTCAACAGCAGTTTGAGTTGTGAGGTGGACTTGGCCCCAGGGGAAGACGAATTAAGTGAGCGTTATCATTACAAGATATTGTATATTTTGTGTGTGTGTGTGTGTGTACAGAGTGGACTGATGACTGAACAGAAAAACTCCAATCTGAAGAGTGTGTGACTGTGTGTGTGTGAGGGCAAGTTTAAGACAAAGGGAAGGAACATTTGAGAATGTGTGTGTTTGTAGAAAGGTTGTGTGTGTTTTGAACAGGAGAAAGACAGAGAGTTGTGTGTGTTTTCTTGACTGGGATAGTGATTTTCTGCAGTGTGTGTGTGTGTCTGAACTGGGAGTCTCCCAAGAGCACACTCCCTCTTTCACAGTGGGAGCTCAAAGATGGCAGCAGAATTTGTTTACCTAGTCCTCTGATTACTGATTACACAAAGCAATCAAACTAATCTAATTTTCTCTCTTTTCTTATCTTTTGTGTTTGGACACCAATTGGACACCCTCACAGATGCCTGTCTCTCTCTCTCTCTCTCTCTGTTTCTTTCCTTCTCTCTCGCACACTACTTTTCTCTTCTCCTCTGTCTCTCTGACTCTCACAAACACACACCTCTAACTGACTTAAAATCCTAACGAACCTTAGTGGAGCATCTCTGGGCTGATTACTGCCTGTTGAATTCAGTGAACACTAATCCCCAGTAGATTACTCCATCTCTCCATGTATTCATTCAAGGATTAAGGCCCCCAATTCAATTATTCCCGTGTGGGAGTAGAAGAGAAACGACAGGCGTGGAAAATCCCATCTCAGCAGAATTCTCTGGTGGGTGCAGTAGGTCTCCAGTGAAGATAGGGATATTGGTATTTGATCTGGTTATACGCTAAATGTCAGTGGATTAACAAAAAATGGGTATCTGATGCCATCTAGTGGTGTGCAAATACAATGTAGTTTACGAATCACTAAAAACACAAAATTGAACACTAAAATGTTAAAGAACTTATGAACGTTTTTGAACGATTGACTTTTGAAAATTGTCAAAACAAATAACACAAATAGGGATGATAGGGACTAAAAAATAAGTATTTGTGACCCACCACTTACAAATACTTATGCAAAGTTCGAAGTCTAGGATGAAGTGACAGCGGTGACTCCACAATCACTTCCTGTGTTCCCGCCTCTTCCACATCACCCACTGTCGGAGTGCTTGAAGTGTGGGTGTTCAAACGAGCATGTGACCTTTGGTTTTTATTTTATTATTATTTAAATGCAGTACTGAAATACAAGCAATGAGAAAAGTTACAAACAAATGAGCTATCTGGAGCTATCCAGAGCTATCTGGAGCTATCTGGGGCTATCTTGGGGCTAGCCCCAAACTCCCAGTTTGGGGCTATCTCGTTGTTATGATCAGTGACATGCTCTTTTGTAAAGCTCTCTCTTGGAAGTCGCTTTGGATAAAGGCGTCTGCTAAATGCATAAATGTAAATGTGTAAATGTAAATGAGCAAAATAGTAGCATCACGAGCATGTGACCTGTGTTGTACATAAATGCGCGTGTGACAGCATGAAATATGGGCGTCAATGAAACAGTTTAATAACATTTAATAATCAGTGTGAGATAAACGATTTCTGATTTTGAAGGCGGAAGTGAGATATGTAATGTATAGACTCCACGTGTCTCGTATATATGAGTTATGTTTATGTATTTGTTTTTATAAAGAAACCGTCCCTCTCTTCTGACTGAGTGATCAAATAACATTAAAGTCACTTGGGAGTGTACAATTCAATTGAATAACCCCAGGACATTGGTTGACAGGGTGCTTATTTTTGTGTACCTAACGTTGCAACAAAAAAAGTTTTTACTTTGGCACTTAATTACGGGCAAGTTATTGTGGTGATTATAGTACCAGGCAAGGCCGTAATCATAATATATATCCCCCCCCCCCCCCCCCATATTCAAATCTGGTCAAAATGTCCCCCCCAATATATTGATATACAAATATATATAAATGTCCTACGCTACGACAGGCAACCACGCACACTGTCCAAAATTATCATAAAAATGTTAACTTCATGGCTACGGCCTTGTTACCAGGCTAAGGATGGGGAGAGGAGAGGGATGAAGAAATGATTGAGGATGAGGGAGGGGAGAATATAGAGCAGGTTGAGTAAGAAAAAATAATACAAGAGATGGTCAGTGCTAATCCTAATGTACATGTAGCCTAGATGAGCGAGATGAGCTCATCTTCTAACTGATGCCTTGAGGGTGATGCTCATCCTGTCAGACCTGTTCTCCATGGAAACCAGCAAAACTGTAGTCCTGGTCAACACAGCATGGATGACCTCATAGATCATAAATAGCTGTGGGGAAGCTCCTCCACCCATTACAGTATGTTTCTATGGCAGCAAGCTTCCATGGTGTCTGAGATCTACATTCTAGACCACACTCCAGCCCAAGGCCAGCTTGTGTAGATAGTTTTGAACATATGAAAACACCATATACGAAATCTACTCTGTAAAGCTAACCACCACCACCACCAAAGAAAAAGGCTTTGCTTGAACCATAGGGGTCCGAAAATTATTATTTTGGTGATTGTCTTGTGAAGTAGTTAACAACCAATCATGACAACTGAAGTTGGATTCACCAACTAACTTATACCTCTGTCCGTGATTCTAGCAGTCTCGCTCTCTGTTTAGTTTGAACACTAGTTGTGCCATCTGGGACGCAGGAGAATGACTGGTGCGGCTAGCAGTGGCCTTCTGACAACTGTCTCCCAACAACACCACACCCTCCTCAGTCTGTCTTGTCAGTCAACGACCACTTGCTCTGTCAATCAGTAAAGGAATGAGCTGTGTGGGACAAAAAAGGCCTATATGTTATGGCTGGGAGTGTGGGGATGGGCTCTGCGTGTCAAACACTTGTTTCGTTCCGGTATAGTTCTGCTGTTACATCTGCTGTGTGAGGTCATGATTTTAACACAGATTTGAATGTAATTTCCATTCCCGATACGCATACTATGGCTTATAAAAATAAGTGTCTCGGTTTTCGAGGATTACATTATTTATTTGAGGTCTGAGACGGAAACCATTTCCGAAAATATATTTTGGAATTTCGCAAAAAAACAAACAAAAAAAAACTATCTGCTATCAATGTTTATTTAAATGTTACTTGTTTTTTTTTTTTTATATAAAATGTATCAACTAAAGTTGCGTGTTGACAACAGAGAAGGTGACGTCATTGGGTATACGCGATCCACAGGAGGGGTGAGCTGGCCAGTGATCCACCGGCATCATGGCTTCCATACTGGAGAGGAAGTGATTTTAGTACACCCTAGAAGAATTAGACATTTTAGCATTGAAAATCTAACCGAGTGCTGCTCTTTCCAGACGCAGCGTGGGACAGAGGGGCAGGGGCTCTCCCTCCTTACCCCGGGCCTCCCCTAAAACCGGGATATATTTTAATTTTATTGTGAATTTGCCTTCATAAATCGAGAAAGATGGCGGAGGTACCGGCGGAGTGCACCATCAAAGTGATGTGCCGTTTCAGGCCCCTGAACAGTTCCGAGGTGACCAGAGGGGATAAATACATCCCGAAGTTTCAAGGGGAAGACAATGTTGTCATCGCGGTAAGTAATTTTGTTTAAATTCTGCAAGTTTGGGCGAGTGCCCTCTGTGATAGTTTACGCTGCGCCATTTCATTTGAGGTTTGAGGTAACCTGCCAACCTAGCTAGCTAGCTAGCTAGCTTGTAGCTAACGTCAGCTAGCACTGACCTGTCCACACACTGCAAGCCAGCTCAGTGTGTTGACCCATATCACCGCTCCACCGGGGACAGCTAACAAAATCACTAGCTGGTAGCTTTTACCAGCGCTCCAAATGCGAGCTAGCTTTCATTAATCACTATTCCACAGATATAGACACAATATATCTGTTAATACCGACAACAAATCGTAATACCTCTTCGACTTAACAAGCTGGCTAGCTATAAGTATAGCTAACTAGCTAGATATAGCAGCTAGCTAGAGCCAAATAACTCCTCTGCTGTCATTTGCTAGCTAGCTACTAGTTAAGCTTGCTAATGCGTCACGACATTCTATTTGTACATTACTAGCTGGTATCTAGTTAGGCTACCCAAATAACGAAGACATCACTAAATTAACATAGTCACTGACTAGCAGTGCCGTGTATATCGCCGATGGCATATCTGCCGATCTGGTTATTTAGTTAATGGTAATATTTACATGTCACACTTTGTTAGGAAACATCACCAAATAGCCAAGTAGAAACTAACTTGTACAAAGCCAGGTTTTAACTAGTGACTATATGCATAGGAAGGTACCGATAATTGGACATGGAAATTACACGCACAAAGCCGTACCACAATGCTTTGGGCAGCTGTCCCATTATGAGTCCGTTTCTACAGTCTATTTTTCGTCAGTTCAATCAATTTCCTTAAGATATTGCACTCGATAGCAAGCCACTGGTGATAATATCAGTGTACCCTGTTTGTTTTATCTGACCTAATTACTCGTCTTACACGTAGACCCCCCAACACGATAAGGAAAGTGGGAGTGTGGCATTCTTGTTCAAAAAAATAAGGAAATGCCTTGGCGTGAGCTGGTGCCTAAGTACCTCTTCTAGCGCTTTTAAAACAAATGACCTTGGCTTTATTCAAGAATATTTTGTCTAATGTGGCACTGGCACACCCTATGCACATTCTTTGTCCTGCCGTTAAATGGGATGAAGCGTCTTAGCCTAATGCCATGTCATGCCAACCATCAAATTCACACACCACAGGCCTACCGATAAAACGAATGATCGAATGCAGAAGCTAAAGGCCCGCTATTTTACTTTTTACTTTTTAAAAAGCAATGAAGCTGTAGTAAGTCTTAAAGGGTGGTTAAATAATATATGTCCTCTTCAAGAAGTTCATTTGTTTTTCTTGGACTTTGATGCAGGGGCCTATTTGGACACGCCTCATAAAAGAATTCAACTTTGTTTCTCTTGTTCGATTTTTTTGTATGATTTTATGCGCTGGATTGTGTGCGTGTTTTGAAACGGACGACAGTTAAATTGTTCTGGTCCTGTAAGTTTCGTCTCAAGTTGTAGAAATAACGGCAGGCTACACCGTTACACAGACTACACAAACTTGTTATTCATTCAGCTATGCCAAGCAAGTGCTTGAGTCATTGACATAATTACATGGCAAAACATTTTAGGCAAACAAACTAGCTAGTTATTTACATTATCTTAAGTGTGCACTGTGATAATGGGCTGCTTCTGTAGCGGGAAGGGCAAAACTGTCAACTGGAACTTTAAGGTGTCACCCACAAAGACTGACTAGCAGAATGCAATGAAGAAAACTTAAAATGATACAACTTTGAAGAAGGCACTGGATTCTCAAGAATCTCAAGATGGCATCATTACAGTTTTTCAAGTAAAGTAAGGAGACAATATCAAAATAATCATTCAGATTCAATCTCAGGGTCCGCCTGCTCCTTTAAGGTTCAAAACCACCCCTCCCATATGTCACTTTGGATGAAAGTGTCTGCAAAATTAATACACACTACGTTATGATTATATACATAATACAGCATTGTGCCGTTGTACTCTTAACCACCAGCAGTAACTCAGGCAGCACTGGCCTGCTCGGCCCCCTGGGTAATCTCTGCTGTCTCTCTCCTGGCAACCAGCTGTTCCACCAATCAGAGATGGCAACTGGCACTTGGCGAGTCCTCTGGAGGGTGGGGCTGGTGATTACTATTACGTGTGTTTTGCTTTGTGCTCTTATCTGGGATAACTGACTCACTTTTCAGCTCCTATTTTTTTTATAACAGTCCTGGTCAGTGTGCCCTCTGTGACAGTGCCTACTGCTGTACCCTCGTCACCTGAGCTTTGACGGGAAGTGACAGAGACCTACGCAGCCTCTGCTCTGATATTTTCCCATCTCAGTGTCTCCCAGTTGTGACCAGAGGTGGGAGCTTTTAATTTTTTTACATTTTATTTTAGCAGACGCTCTTATCCAGAGCGACTTACAGTAAGTACAGGGACATTCCCCCCCGAGGCAAGTAGGGTGAAGTGCCTTGCCCAAGGACACAACATTATTTTGCACGGCCGGGAATCGAACCGGAAGCTGGCTGTGTTGTAGCCGTGTAATACAGCCTGTGTACACCACACACCCCTGTGGTTTACCATCCCTCTGCTCTGTAACAGCCAAGTAGAAAAACCGGTATTCAGCAGCGTCTCACTTTGAATGGAGCTTCTCCCAGCCTTGTACCATACACACACCAACAACGAGAGAAGGGGAGAGCGAGAGAGACAGAGGGACTGAAAAGGAAAGAGGGAGAGAAACTCACACACAGAGAGCGATAGAGAAAGAAAGAAAGAGAGAGGAGAGGGGGGGGGTGTGGTGGCAAAGAAACTCGTCTACCGAATGAGGCGGAGTGCGGTTGGCTAGAACGGCGAAGGCAGGAGTGAATTATTCATGCCTCCATTACTGCCATGTCACTCGTGCACACAAAAAAAGATCACGTCAGCCACCCAGGCTATGCTGTCACATCTCCCATGCGCACACATTTACATTTAGTCATTTAGTACAGGGACATTCTCCCCGAGGCAAGTAGGGTGAAGTGCCATGCCCAAGGACACAACATCATTAGGCACAGCCGGGAATCGAACCGGCGACCTTCTGATTACTAGCCCGATTCTCTAACCGCTCAGCCACCTGACTCCCTGCTCCTGCACGCAGGAGCAGGGCTCCTTTTAGATCCGGCTGTGGAAACAGGCAGTGGAGGAGAGGAAGGAGAGGAAGGGAAAAAGAGTCAAAGAGAGGCAGAACGGTAGATGAAGGGGAGGATGGGTAGAGGAAGAGAAGGAGAGTAGAGGACAGGAAGTAAAGAGAAAGGTGATAGTAGCAGAGGAAGTAGAGAGGAGGAGAGAGGGAAAAGGGAGAGGGGGAACAAGATGCCTCCATGTTGGATCAGAACAAGGTTTGTCTGCTTGTTAGTTCCAGTCCAGGCAGGTCGTGAGCAGAGAGCACACAGGTTAAAGTGTTTCTGTAAATCATAGTTTCAGAGATCATTTGGTTATTTAATTCATATTTTTCTCAATGGAGGATATCCTTTGGTTTATTTTGGTTCGTTGCCAATTCAAATGTGCCAAAAGCACCATATATCACTAAAGATTATCTGCCCACAAACAAACAGTGCTCTTTTCTCATTGACCGTGACTTGAGACAGTAATCTCAGTGGAACAGATATCCTGTGTTAGATTCTACCATAAATAACTGGCTTTGAAAACAGAGATCTTAGAAGGTAGTTATTTTCTGTTGCTACTGACTGGGTAGGATGAAATGTGTTGACAGGACTAATGGATGTTGGCCGGCCGGCTGGTCGGTTGGCTGTTTGGCTGTTTGGCTGTTTGGCTGGCTGGCTGGATATTTGGCTGGCTGGCTTGGCTGGCTGTTTGGCTTGATGGCTGGCTCGACTCAAGTGCTGTCATATCTTGTGACCAACCTGAGTAGTCAGCTGATGTTGCTGGATGGATGACTCCAAGGCCAGGCTCTGCCCTCAATCATTAACTCATTCCTCCAGTCCTTTCTTACCGTTAAGCACCAGCATAGACACACTACCAGGCCTCGACACACTACCAGGCCTCGACACACTACCAGGCCTCGACACACTACCAGGCCTCGACACACTACCAGGCCTCGACACACGACCAAGAATAAGCATGTGTTCAGTAAGGCAAGGCACAGTCATGACGCATGATGTGTTGTTTGTTTACAAACAAAGTCATCTTTTTGATTGGCTGCACCACCTCGGTTACGACTGACGACCAAGAGTCGTGTGGGTGGGCCGTTTTCATAGCATCTGTAAACGGAGACAGCCGTGTCACCGTGGGAACGGAGCCTGTGATCCTTTATCCAGGTGTTGACATTGAGCCAGAAAATCACCATTGGGCGGCCAGCCAACCGGGTAAAGAGTGTTCAAGACTGATTGCGTTCTCTGTAATCAGCATAGCAGTCACTGTTAGTGCAGCCTGCATACAGGGAGGTATAAAGGGTGTCTGGGAGCTGTCTGTTATTTCAAACAGAAATGTGCTGAGTTGTGTTGTCAATAAGCCAACCAGGAGCGTAGCCAGGGAGCGTTTGATGCAGGGTTCAGTGGGAGATCAGATCTCTATGACTAAAGGATGGGTTTAATTGATCTCCTGGCTTTGTGTAGATCTGGACTAGAACTTGCTCCATCACTTCTGGCTTCCCTGTGTGAGCCAGACACCAGAAAAGTTCCTGGATGGAGAGAACAAAACAAGATTTATAGGAGAATAAGAAGAGATATGGGTAGGAGAATGGAGAGAGAGATGGATAAGTGGTTAGAGGGATGGATAATGAGGCAGAACAGGAGAGGATGCGGAAATAAAAAGATGGCAGGATATAGAGGATCCACTAGAGAGTAACCAGAGACAGCAGGCCTCTAAAGTTAACAGACTTATTTAAAATGTAACATTCTCATGACTGTGTGTGTGCCCTCTCCCTGCAGGGCAAGCCCTACATGTTTGACAGAGTGTTCCAGTCCAACACGACACAGGAACAAGTGTACAACGCCTGCGCTCAGAAGATTGTCAAAGGTGAGCGCCCTCTTAAAAACGATGTCCCACATTTGAGGTTGTCCTCTGAAGTTCACATGTCGATCAGCAGATCTTAAGCAGTGTCAATGATGAACTGTTTTCCAATAGAGAATTTTTTAAAGCTTGTTGATACATTTGTATTGATCATTTCACAACCTGCGTTGATCACTCCATCTGTGTGTGACTACTGGTTGGTGAAAAAGCCTTGAATGTGTTACTGGCAGGTGAGTAATGATGCTACGTTGTGTCTGCTCTCTCATAGATGTGCTGGAAGGGTACAACGGGACAATATTCGCTTACGGACAGACATCATCCGGCAAGACGCACACCATGGAGGTACGCTCGCTCACTGCAGGAGCCAGCAAGCTGTGTCTGGGTCCAGCACTGTCTACCATTCAGACGGGTTTAATCCGTAAACAACCAGTTTTACTGACCATCAAATTGTGATGTTTAGTTTGCGTTTGTTTGGATGTACACGTACTGTACACGTAACAATACTGTACACGTAACAATACTGTACACATACTGTACACGTACTGTACACGTAACAATACTGTACACGTAACAATACTGTACACGTAACAATACTGTACACGTACTGTACACATACTGTACACGTAACAATACTGTACACATACTGTTCACGTAACAATACTGTACACGTACTGTACGCTCAAAGCGCTCTGTGATGTTGCTTGTAAAAAGGGCTTTACAAATACAAGTGTATTTGTTTCAGGGGAACCTCCATGACACAGATGGGATGGGTATCATCCCCAGGATCGTCCAGGACATCTTCAACTACATCTACTCAATGGATGAGAACCTGGAGTTCCATATCAAGGTAGGTTGAGAGTGCACGACTGCTTTTTTTTGTTTGCTTCTCGTTCACTCTCTCAAAGAAACGCAATCTATGTACGAATCCATACTATCAGATTGATAATAATAGCTAACTTTGACATGCCTTTTGGTAAAAGTTAAATGTTTCTTAAACATTTAAGACGTTTTTTTGTCTTCTGGCTAATACGTTTATTTTTCCTTTACAGGTTTCATATTTTGAAATTTACTTGGACAAGATCAGGGACCTTCTGGATGGTAAGTGTCTGTTCGGGAGCCTGATGAGGACATCTCCCATCCAGTCTGCTAGCTGTGGGAGAATTAGCTAGTTTACATAACAAGCCAATTAAGGGCTCTGAAACATGGAGTTAATGAATGTTTAGTAAAGATAAGAGGGTGGTGCACAGCAGCAGATGTAACAAATATCAAAATTAATGGTGTGTGTGTGTTAGAGAGAGAATGTGTGTGTGTGTGTGTGTGTGTGTGTGTGTGTGCCATATACAAATGATAATGTGTGAATAAGCTGCATGCATCTTTCCCATACGCCCTTTAGGCAATCACTGTCTAACATCATAGTGTTCCCCGGCCAGCTAAATGACACCTCACTGGGGCGCTCTGTAGAGTGCACTGTGTTAGACAGTAATTACACAGTCTAGAAGCAGCATGCCTTGAAACATTGTGATTCAGCTGCAGTCAAGCTCTCCTTCTCCTCTCCAGTGTCAAAGACCAACCTGTCCGTGCACGAAGACAAAAACCGAGTACCGTATGTGAAGGTGAGAGGAAGTCTTTTCACCTTGAACGTTCCCTTTCACCTGCAGACCTGTGGCATCATTCAGACAAAGCAAATAGCGACTTGTTCGATAGAGACATATCGAATGAAGTCAGTGTTGCGCTTATACTTTTATGTTGACAACACCTCATGGATATGACAGAGGTGACCTTGTGTATATTTGTTTTGGATCACAGGGCTGCACCGAGAGGTTTGTCTGCAGCCCTGAGGAAGTCATGGACACCATCGATGAAGGAAAATCGAACCGACACGTAGCAGTCACAAGTAAGAGACAAACCCAGTCCTGTTATACTGTCCCGTACTCTACATACGCTGTGGTTGTTTACGTCAGTTTGATGTTCGGGAGTTCTAGTTATTACTAATGGTTTGGGGGAAAGTTTAAAAGCGTTGATAAAGGAGGAGTGTTAAAAAATATAAGTTAAAATATATTAGAGTTATAAAAGGCGTGTGTGTGTTACGTGTGTGTGTGTGTGCGCCTGTGTGTGTGTGTGTGTGTGCGTGTGTGTGTGTGTGCGCCTGTGTGTGTGTGTTACGTGTGTGTGTGTGTGCGCCTGTGTGTGTGTGTGTGTGTGTGTTACGTGTGTGTGTGTGTGTGTTACGTGTGTGTGTGTGTGCGCCTGTGTGTGTGTGTGTGTGTGTGTGTGTGTGTGTGCGTGCGTGTGTGTGTGTGTGCGCGTGTGCGTGTGTGTGTGTGCGCCTGTGTGTGTGTGCGCCTGTGTGCGTGTGTGTGTGCGTGTGTGTGTTTGTTGTGTTCCGCAGACATGAACGAGCACAGCTCCCGCAGTCACAGCATCTTCCTGATCAACGTGAAGCAGGAGAACACTCAGACGGAGCAGAAGCTCAGTGGGAAGCTCTACCTGGTGGATCTGGCTGGCAGCGAGAAGGTGAGAGGACAGGGCTCTCACTCTTACACCCTGCTCTGATCCGGTCTGGTCTCGTTTGATCCGGTCTGATCTGATTTCATCTGGCCTGTTCAGTCTGGCCTGGTCCGGTTTGATCTTGTTTGTTTTTATTCAAACCGATGTGGCATGTCCAGTGTAATCCGTCCTGGTCTGGTCCAGTCCGGCTGTGTGTGGGCAGGATGGCTTTCAAGATCCTGGTGCAACTGCTAGCTAGTGGACTTTCTTCATGGGCATTTTTTCTCTCAATCGCTCTGCTACTTCCCCCCCCTTCCTGCACACATCTAATTACCTCCCTCCCTCCCTCCCTCCTGCTCTCCTCTCTGCTCCTCTCTCTGACCACATCCATCACTCCCTTTCCACTTTCATTTTACATCTCCCCCTCTCTAACCCTATCGTCCTCTTCTCCCTCCCTCCCTCCCTCCCTCCCTCCCTCCCTCCCTCCCTCCCTCCCTCCCTCCCTCCCTCCCTCCCTCCCTCCCTCCCTCCCTCCCTCCCGCTCTCGCTCTCGCTCTCGCTCTCGCTCTCGCTCTCGCTCTCGCTCTCTCTCATATCTCTCTCTCTCTCATATCTCTCTCTCATATCTCTCTCTCTCATATCTCTCTCTCTCTCTCATATCTCTCTCTCTCTCATATCTCTCTCTCTCTCATATCTCTCTCTCTCTCTCTCTCTCTCTCTCTCTCTCTCTCTCTCTCTCTCTCTCTCTCTCTCTCTCTCTCATATCTCTCTCTCTCTCTCTCTCTCTCTCGTCTCCTTCCCACAGGGCACACAGTGTCACTTGGGAGGGAAAAAAAGTTGAGAGATTTAATTCTCAGAGCTCTGGCCCCTGTAGTGACCCATCATCTTCTGTCTCCCTCCATTGTTTATCCATTAACCTTGTATATAGACCGTGAACCGTTGGTGAGCCATTGCTGCAGTAGTCCATTAATTATCAGCCGTGCTACTAGTACATATTGGAACTAGACCACATCACCAAAACACTGTTTCTGGTGTAGTAGTATTATTTAAAAAAACATGTATCACTTAGTTCCTGAATGAATATCTTTTCTCTTCTCAAGCGCCTTCTGTCGCTCACACATACTAATTCCTAAGTCTTTTGTCCTCAAATAAGCTTTAATACAAATGTGATGATTCCCTGTGATGTCCCTCTTACCTGTGAGCTAGCTAGGCTAACTCCCTGTCTCTCTCTCCTCCCTGTCTCTCTCTCTCCTCCCTGTCTCTCTCTCTTTCTCAGGTCAGTAAGACGGGAGCAGAGGGAGCAGTGCTGGATGAGGCCAAGAACATCAACAAGTCTCTGTCCTCCCTGGGGAACGTCATCTCCGCCCTGGCCGAGAGCTCGGTGAGTCCAGCGATGCTAACCTTACGTGCCTGGCTCTAGCAGACATGCTAACCTTACGTGCCTGGCTCTAGCAGACATGCTAACCTTACGTGCCTGGCTCTAGCAGACATGCTAACCTTACGTGCCTGGCTCTAGCAGACATGCTAACCTTACGTGCCTGGCTCTAGCAGACATGCTAACCTTACGTGCCTGGCTCTAGCAGACATGCTAACCTTACGTGCCTGGCTCTAGCAGACATGCTAACCTTACGTGCCTGGCTCTAGCAGACATGCTAACCTTACGTGCCTGGCTCTAGCAGACATGCTAACCTTACGTGCCTGGCTCTAGCAGACATGCTAACCTTACGTGCCTGGCTCTAGCAGACATGCTAACCTTACGTGCCTGGCTCTAGCAGACATGCTAACCTTACGTGCCTGGCTCTAGCAGACATGCTAACATCGCTAACACCTTTTACATTTAGTCATTTAGCAGACACTCTTATCCAGAGCGACTTACAGTAAGTACAGGGACATTCTCCCCGAGGCAAGTAGGGTGAAGTGCCTTGCCCAAGGACACAACGTCATTGGCAGAGCCGGGGATCGAACCAGCAACCTTCTGATTACTAGCCTGATTCCTTAACCGCTCAGCCACCTGACTCCCCACACACACACACACATCGCAAAGATGCTAACTCTACATACTTAGCTGTAGAAGAGAGGGTGTTGGCTTATGTTTAGCAATAGCAGAGAAGCTAAAAGTTATTCATATTTCTACACGTCGAACTTTGGCTAATTCCCTGCTGTTCCCTGTCTGTTCTAGGCGTACATCCCCTACAGAGACAGCAAGATGACCCGTATCCTGCAGGACTCCCTGGGGGGTAACTGTCGAACCACCATCATCATCTGCTGCTCCCCCTCCTCCTACAACGAGTCGGAGAGCAAGTCCACCCTCATGTTCGGACAGAGGTGAGTCGAATCAAGCACACCCAAAGCAGTGCATGCAGGCCGGGTCACACACTATGCACGCTGTCCGTGTCTCGTCGTGTGACATGTGGATGGGTATGGTGGAGGGCTACGGCATTTTGACTTCTGATCAAGAAGACCTAGGTTCAAATCTTCCCCCTTTTACGTCGCTTTCAGAAAAAAAGCGCCTGTCGAACGAGTACTTAATATACTCTCTATTCCGGATGAACAGCTGTTGCTGTGGTTTCCCAGAGCTAAGACCATCAAGAACACGGTGTGTGTGTGTGTTCCCCTCAGAGCGAAGACCATCAAGAACACGGTGTGTGTGAACGTGGAGCTGACGGCCGAGCAGTGGAAGAAGAAGTACGAGAGGGAGAAGGAGAAGAACAAGACCCTGCGCAGCACCGTCACCTGGCTGGAGAACGAGCTCAACCGCTGGAGGAACGGTGAGACCACCCTGTCTGTCTGTCTGACCGCCTGTCTGTCTGTCTGTCTGACCACCTGTCTGTCTGTCTGACCTCCTCAACCCCCTGACCCTGTCTCTCTCCTTCTCCTCCATCCTCTGTGTCCTGTCCTGCTCCTCAACCCCCTGACCCTGTCTCTCTCCTTCTCCTCCACCCTCTGTGTCCTGTCCTGCTCCTCAACCCCCTGACCCTGTCTCTCTCCTTCTCCTCCCCCTCTGTGTCCTGCTCCTCAACCCCCTGACCCTGTCTCTCTCCTTCTCCTCCACCCTCCGTGTCCTGCTCCTCAACCCCCTGACCCTGTCGTTGTGCCCCCTGCAGGAGAGAGCGTGCCGGTGGACGAGCAGTTCGACAAGGAGAAGGCCAACGCAGAGGTGCTGGCCCTGGACAACGTCCCGAACGACAAGCCCGCCTCCACGCCCAACGTCCCGGGGGTGCGTCTGACGGACGCAGAGAAGGGCAAGTGTGAGGCGGAGCTGGCTAAGCTGTACAACCAGCTGGACGACAAGGTGTGTGTGTGTGTTTGGATCTCTCCTTCCTGGTGTGTGTGCACATCTGTGTGTGTGTGTGTGTGTTTAGATCTCTCCTTCCTAGGGTGTGTGTGTGTCAGTTATCCCAGCTGAATAACGACCGATCACGTTGTGTTGTTTCTCTGTGCAGGACGATGAGATCAACCAGCAGAGTCAGCTGGTGGAGAAACTGAAACAACAGATGCTGGACCAGGATGAGGTGAGGAGGAGGAGGAGGAGGGCTGATCCAGGCTAGGGGGGCAGGCCCAGGCTAGGGGGCCAGACCCAGGCTTGGGGCCAGTGTTTGAGTTCTCTGAAGATGATAACCTCAGTGGTTTGGCCCCTCCCCAGGCCCCAGGATAATAGAATGTATCAGGATAAATATCCTCCAATGAGGAAGCCTCATGCAGCTTATGGAGCCTTGGGCTGTTTGGAACCACGGAACATTCTGTTGGCCCAGTAGGACCTCTGGTGGCTTCAGCCTAGAATTGCAGCGTTGCAAATTCATCACAGTATGAGTTGGTTACTACGTATATCCATGTACACTCTAATGCACAGCCTTTTCTTGTGTTTCTGCATGTGCACTGTTTTTAATATAAAACACACCGAATGTCAAAATGTTAATATCTATCCCTCTTTTACTCTCTCTCCCCCCTCCTTTCTCTCTCCCCCCTCCTTCCTCTCTTTCGCCCACCCTTCCTCTCACTCCATCTCTCTCTATCTCTATCTCTCCCTTCCTCACTTCTCCCCCCCCCCCTCCTGCTGGTAGCTGCTGTCGTCGTCTCGCCGCGACCACGACAACCTGCAGGGGGAGCTGAACCGCCTGCAGGCGGAGAACGAGGCGTCCAAGGAGGAGGTGAAGGAGGTGCTGCAGGCCCTGGAGGAGCTGGCCGTCAACTACGACCAGAAGAGCCAGGAGGTGGAGGACAAGACCAAGGAGTTCGAGATGCTCAGCGACGAGCTCAACCAGAAATCGGTACGAGGCTGTCTCGTTGTTAGCTGCTTGTCTGGTTGGGTAGCTGGCTTGTTGATTGCTGTCTGGTTGGGTAGCTGGTTTGGTAATTGTTTATATTTATTTGAATTTTTTGAAACCCCATCGTGTGCGTATTGAAATGAACAATTACATCTGTCAATGAGAAGAGAATAGGACTATGCCACTGTGCAGCATGGTGACGGTCACTGTGTGTCCCTCCTCCAGTCCGTACTGTCCTCCATCGACTCAGAGCTGCAGAAGCTGAAGGAGATGTCCAACCACCAGAAGAAGAGGGTGACAGAGATGATGTCCTCTCTGCTCAAGGACCTGGCGGAGATCGGCATCGCCGTGGGCAGCAACGACATCAAGGTACGGCCTCACTGCACCTGCTGGGGGGGAGTAGGGTACAGGCTATCTGCTGTTCAGTCGTGTCAGTTAACTCTCTGTCTTCATTTCTCCTTTATCTTTCTCTCTTCCCTCTGTCCTTTTCCCCTCCCTCCCCCTCCCCCAGCAACACGAGGGCAGCGGTCTGATAGACGAGGAGTTCACGGTGGCTCGTCTCTACATCAGTAAGATGAAGTCGGAGGTGAAGACCCTGGTGAAGCGCAGCAGGCAGCTGGAGAGCACACAGTCTGAGAGCAACCAGAAGATGGAGGAGAACGAGAAGGAGCTGGCCGCATGCCAGCTGCGCATCTCCCAGGTATGAGACCAGCCCGGCCTGAACGCTGCCCCCCCCTCCCCCCCCCCCCGTCTGTGGGACTCAAACCAGGGGGGGGTCGAGTGTGTTGATTGATTGGATCTTTGCACTTGGTGTCAGATAGTGGGGGATTTTAAGGGCTTAGCCTAACCCTAACGACCCAAGTGTTAGATGGATCCATAGGGACTGATGCTCATCTCCTCCTCCTCTTGATCTCCCTCTCACTCTCTGTCCTCTCACCTCCCCCCCTCCTCTCACCAGCACGAGGCTAAGATCAAGTCTCTGACGGAGTACCTCCAGAACGTGGAGCAGAAGAAGAGGCAGCTGGAGGAGAACGTGGACTCCCTCAACGAGGAGCTGGTCAAGATCAACGCCCAGGGTACCCCTCTCTGTCTCTCTCTCTTTCACGTTACGGATCTCTGATTTGCGCCCATTACAGCTAACTGATGATGTATATGATGACTTTCTACAGAGAAAGTCCATGCCATGGAGAAGGAGAACGAGATCCAGTCAGCCAATGAAGTCAAGGTACGGACAATGTTTAATTCATATATAAATCATAAAATGATCTGTCCAGCCATGATCCCGAACAGGAGGGTGAACATGGAAGTTTAGTCACGTTCCCACGGTGATACCTGTGAGCACAACAACAGTAACACCCTGACGGACGACCTTTGAACTGTTGTGTTGGCGAATGCCCTCTGACCTGTGGTGTTGGCGGCTGACCTTTGACCCCCCCCCAGGAGGCTGTGGAGAAGCAGATCCACGGTCACCGCGAGGCCCACCAGAAGCAGATCAGTAGCCTGAGAGACGAGCTGGAGAAGAAGGAGAAACTGATCACAGATCTGCAGGAGTGAGAGCCGTAGATACGCAGTAACACAGATCTGCGGGAGTGACGATCATAGATATACGGTCACACAGAACTGCATGGTCTGATATGTGTGTGTGTGTGTGTTGTCCAGTCTGAACCAGAAGATCATGCTGGAGCAGGAGAGGCTGAGGGTGGAGCACGAGAAGCTCAAGTCCACCGACCAGGAGAAGAGCCGCAAGCTGCACGAGCTCACGTACGTACACGCACACACACACACCACACGCACCACACACATTTCTCTCTATCCCTATCTCTGTCTCTCTACCTCTCTATCTCTGTCTCTCTACCTCTCTATCTCTGTCTCTCTATCCCTACCTCTGTCTCTCTATCCCTATCTCTGTCTCTCTACCTCTGTCTCTCTACCTCTACCTCTCTATCCCTACCTCTACCTCTCTATCCCTATCTCTATCTCTTTCTATCCCTACCTCTATCACTCTCTCTATCCCTACCTCTATCACTCTCTCTATCCCTACCTCTATTTCCCTTCATCTCTATCTCTCCCTATCGCTATTTGTCTCTTTTTCTGTCTCTATCTCTCTCTCTGTCACTTCCTGTTAGCTTTAACCCTTAGCACCCAGTGTGTGCGAGGCTGACCCCAGTGTGTTGCTGTGGTGTGCAGGGTGATGCAGGACAGGAGGGAGCAGGCCAGACAGGACCTGAAGGGGCTGGAGGAGACTGTGGTGAGTCACCTGGTGAGGGAAGCCCATGGCTGCTGCTGGGCTTCCCTGGGGGAGTAGGAGGAGGTGGGGAAGGTGTCCACTGACGCGTTCATCCTCACACTCTCTCGTTCTCTTTCCGCTCTCCCCCCCTCCCTTTTCTCTCTTTTCAAATCAGGCTAAGGAACTCCAGACTCTGCACAACCTTAGGAAGCTCTTCGTCCAGGACCTGGCCACTCGAGTTAAAAAGGTAAAAAAGGAGGTGTGTGTGTATGCGGGAGTGTGTGTGTGTGTGTGTGTCTAGGGGTGCATGCTGGAGTGTGTGTAAGGGGGGGGGGGGGTCCTCCGGTGGCAGTGCATATCTCCAGTTCCAGTTCCCTTACTTTGTGGTGTGATGGAGTGTGTGTTGTGTCTGTGCAGAGCGCAGAGATGGACTCTGATGACACAGGGGGCAGCGCCGCCCAGAAACAGAAGATCTCCTTCCTGGAGAACAACCTGGAACAGCTCACCAAGGTCCACAAGCAGGTGAGCAGCAGCAGACCAGCTCTCCTACAGTCTGACAACACTACCTGAATAGTTTACTTAACAGTCTCTCTCTCTCTCTTTTCCTCTCCCCCTTCCCTTTTCGGCTGTATTCTACTGCACTCTCCCCTTTATCTCTTCCCTCTCTCCGTCCATCCATCCCTCTCCATCCATCCACCTCCTCCCTCCCTCCGTCCATCCATCCCTCCCTCTCCATCCATCCACCCCGTCTGTCTTTCTTCCCTCTCCATCCATCCACCTCCTCCCTCCGTCCATCCATCCCTCCCTCTCTCCATCCATCCACCTCCTCCCTCTCTCCATCCATCCACCTCCTCCCTCCGTCCATCCATCCCTCCCTCTCCATCCATCCACCTTCTCCCTCTCTCCATCCATCCACCTCCTCCCTCCGTCCATCCATCCCTCCCTCTCCATCCATCCACCTTCTCCCTCCCTCTCTCCATCCATCCACCGCTCCCTCCTCACTCCCAGCTGGTCCGTGACAACGCTGACCTGCGCTGTGAGCTCCCCAAGCTGGAGAAGCGTCTGCGGGCCACGGCGGAGCGTGTCAAGGCCCTGGAGACGGCCCTGAAGGAGGCCAAGGAGAACGCCGCCCGCGACCGCAAGCGCTACCAGCAGGAGGTGGACCGCATCAAGGAGGCCGTGAGGGCCAAGAACATGGCCAGGAGGGGGCATTCTGCTCAGATCGGTGAGACGCACACACACACACACACACACACACACTCCTTTACTCACACTTTACTTTCACTCCTTACATTTTTTACATAAAGATCTGTACTTTCTATTCTTACATTTTCAAACCAGGCTCGTTACTTCAATTTTAATCTGTTGAATGTTTTGTAAACCTTGCGAAAAAATATTTTTTCTAAACTTGTTTTCGAAAATATTTTTTCAACCTTTTGAAGCCACCCCCAAAAATATATTTTACTTTCCTAAACTTTGTTTTTTGTAACAACTTTAACTTGAGTGAAAAAGTGTAGTCAGCCCTTCAACTTTTCCCAGTCTTTTTAAACATGAGTACCTGTGCCCCACACCTGAGCTGACTCCCTAACCTCCCTCCCTGCAGCCAAACCCATCCGCCCAGGGCAGCCCCCCGTGGCGTCCCCCACGCACCCCAACGTGATCCGCAGCGGAGGGGGCCTCTACCAGAACAGCCAGGCTGTGGCCATCAGGGGCGGAGGAGCCAAGCAGGACAAGAAGTAGGTCACTCTAACCCTGGTCTTGATTTAACTTCCTCTTATTCCTCTCTCTCGTCCTCTCTTTCTCCTTCCCCCTCCGTCCATCCCTCTCTGCCCCCCCCTCCCTCTCTCCATCCCTCCCTCTCTCCATCCACCCCCCTCCCTCTCTCCCTCCCTCTCTCTCTCTCTCACCATCCACCCCCCTCCCTCTCTCCATCCCTCCCTCCCTCTCTCTCTCCATCCACCCCCCTCTCTCTCTCCATCCACCCCCCTCCCTCTCTCCATCCCTCCCTCTCTCTCCATCCACCCCCTCCCTCTCTCCATCCCTCCCTCTCTTCCTCTTCTCCCCCACTCGACCAAATGTGTGTTTTTATAACGGTATTTGTGGTATTTGTGGATGTGATCATGTCCGCTAATGTGTCTCTGTCTCATCTATCTACATTAATGAATTTAGCAGACGCTTTTATCCAAAGCGACTTCCACAAGAGAGCTTTACAAAATCTAACCTTACCCTCCCTCGCCCCCCCCCCCCCCCCCCCCCCCCTCGCCTCAGCAGCTGAAGACGGGAGGATGACTCGCATCATCATTGGAGGAGTGGCTTCTATCACCATTACAACCCGTCATTCCATCGCACAGTGACCCACAGCCCCCTGCCAGCCCAGGCCTTGGTCTGGGGGGAGGAGTTTTGAATATAAATATATAAATATTCATGACCTGTACAGATCTCCCCTCCGTGTTTCCTCCTCCTCTCTCTCTGTCCGTCTCTCCCCCCCATATTTTTCTCTCTGTCTGCAACTATACGAAAAAAAAAAAAAGAAGAAATGGGATTTAATATTCAGTGAAACACAAGACCTTGTCATCCAGCACAGAGAAGAGCACAGTCTTGGCCAAAGGATCCACGTATATTTGACCTGATGTGTAGCTTTGTTTTGTTGCACAGTTTGTCGTCATCCTTGTCCTAAGTAGTCTGCTGTACCAAGCTGAATGTACTATACTGGTGTCTGAATAAGAAAATTAGACAACAAAAAAAAATCTTTAATACAGCAGGAGAAAATCCTACCACATGTTCTGTCGAGGCTAACCTGTACATTTTATCATTCTTTTTTTGTTCTTTATTTTGGTTGTATCACACTTTCTCTGGGTAGATTTTACATGCTTCTTAAAAAAAAAAAAAAAAAAAATACGGTTTGAATTGACTAGTTGGCATTGAGCACTACTTGTCCTGTCCTGTTGTACAGATGGAAAACTTCACTACAGCGCCACATACTTCCTTAAGAGGTGTTTGGGTTTGAAAATGCCAAGACGTGCAGCAGTAAATGTATTTAACTTGAGTACCTGTGGAGGCCAATGTTTCTATCGTTAAAATATATATACATATATCTATATATATATATATATATATTAAAAAAGCAAATGAAAATTGGTGGTCACAAGAAAGATGCTAAGCAGTGGGGGTGTGTGAAGTGGTGAGAGAATGATCCGGATGAAACCCTACCTTTATCTCAACCTATTCCAAGTCGATTAATGAACCGTTTTACTCCTGTGGTTTCAAATGCAGTGTTGCTGATAATCTGCTCATAGACAAGGGGTAGACTGAGATGGTGCGCGCGCTCGTCCTGTCCTAGCTTTGCCGTTTTCACACACAAACGTTCTCTTGAGAGAAGTAGAATTTGGTTTTGGCTTATGGCTGGAACCATTTTAAGTGTAAAATAGCTTCTCAGTATATAACTGTTTGTTTTTTTAATCTAGGGTGCCTCACTTTAGATCCCCCCCCCCCCCCTTCCCAAATACAACCTTTATGTTGAAAGTAGATTTAGTCAACAGTTGCTACCTACCGGTTAACCTTTTCTACTGGAAGTGCATTTGAATGAAAGGCAGCATTGGATTGGCCCCGGCCCTTGCCACTGATCAGCCAATCAGGTGAAGCAGGGCTATGGGCAAGGCAATTAAGTTATGAATTGGAAAAGCTTCCTTTAAGTATGACCTTGAAATACTAAACTAAAAGTTTGTTATAGAGTTTGGTAGGATTTAGTATGCTGGCCAACAATCTAGGGAACAGATGCCCCCTCTCACTTATTGTTGTCCTGTCAAATCTGAAGCCTTTGCAAAAACTGCAGTGATACAAAGAATGAAACCATCTTGTGAGTGCAATATAGGCATACAAATATTGTATAGCCACGATTGTTAGGTATTACCAGGATGAGGTGTGTTTTGTTCCGTTTTTATAGTCTGCTACGACAAGCCCTTTCAGAATTTAACTTTTATTGTTTCGTCTTGAATATGTAGGCTATTTAATTAATAGCATTTGAGAATTCTTCTGAAACATCGGACCTGTGTTTCGAATACACTCCAAGCCCCTTGTCTTGAGGGAGGAAAATTGTAAACTATTTCCAAAAAGCCTGATAGCGGAATGGTGTTACTATGTTTACATGATCGGTTTAGCGTTATTATGTAGAGGCTAGAATTGGAGGCGTTGCCCGAAACTGTGTCAGGACAGCGCTGTGTCCATCCCGTCTTTCTCAATGTAACTTCAGAGCAGTACACTCGCAGTATGGTCTTCATACCCCGTCTTAACCTGCCCGTGGTCCCACTTTAAGTGATATGAAATGGGATGAGGGGAGGAGGTAAACCACATTCACCTGTTCATGGTATGACACCAAATTAAATTAGTTTGCATTGATTCTAAAGAAAGAAAGAAAAAAAACCGCGTAGCCACTTTTTATTACTGTGTAATAGTTGCTCAATTCCTAATTGACAGTAAGGATTTCATCAATGGACAGAACGGTACTGGATCATTCCTGGAGAACTGGGGCACAACTGCGGGGCTCAAAAGAGGGAAACGGGGAAGTAAATGATATCACCTTTTTGGATTGACTGCATGATGTAAATGTATGTGTGATTAAATAATTATGAGAAAACGATTCTGGTATCGGTGTCAAAGTAATTAGTTATCCAATGATGGTTTCCAATTGCGAATTGGACAGACGAAAAAAATTCACCCAATTCTGAAACTTTGGTTTCAGGATAATCAGGTTCTAATTTGGCTGTTTGTAATGAGCTGTCGAAAGTGGAAAGTGATTTCCAATAGACCGCCATTCACTCTGGATTTGAATCAGTTGACAACCATTCAACATTTAGTCTCTGGAGCGAAAACTCATCTTCCTTTATGACAGCTGACTGCAAGCTGCCAAAATTTAGTTGCGGTTACAAAAATGCTTTTGCTCAGAGAAACATCACATATTAGATTGGGAAAGACCATTGATGCGTGGGGGTGGGGGGGGGGGGGGGGGGGGGGGTTGAACAGTAAAACATGCCATACCATAGACCTCTATGGGCCAAGGCCGTAGCCATGGAGTCAACATTGAGGGGGACTAAATACATTTTTTATGATAATTTCCACAGCGTGCGTGGTTGCCTGTCGTGGCGTAGCACATTTATATTTTTATATCACTATATTGGGGGGGACATTTTGACCAGATTTGAATATTGGGGGGGGGGGATGTGTCCCCAATACATGTTATGATTACGGCTTTGCTATGGTCTATTTTAGACTATATAACACATCACCTTGAGAGCGCGTTGGTCATGGCAAAATCACGATTATATGGGGCTAGTTCCCAGGCTTACTGTAGGTATCACTGCAAACTCTCTGTCACACCTTCCCTTGGCCACAAGGTGGAGTTAAAACCCCACCACGGCTCACCTGAGAGAGGTTTGCGGAGGTGGTGAACTTGGCAACTCAGCAGTCAAAGAAGAATCACCAGGAAAGAGAAATGGGAACGAGGCAAAAGTGCCTGTACTTGTCGTAGCGCGACTACCTTCCCAGGAGAAGTGCTGAGACGGTACACGGTCTGAAGAAGACCGTGACGAAGGAAAAGCTGTCTGAAAAGTTTATGGAATTATATCCTGTGGTCAAGTCAAGAGCTTCACTATCACAGAAGGATTATCGCCGACAGAAGATAAGGTTTGTCTGACAGTGGTATCTAAGAACACTGAAACATTTTCAAATTAGCCAGCTTTTCGCTCAGCGCCAGCTAGGTGGCTAGCTAGGTTAGCTTTTAGCTAGCGAGCATTCTTCAGTTTGATGGAATGGAAGTGAACCTGTTCTGACAGACCTGTACTGACCACGAGACGTTCTTGTGCATGCACTAGACTTGTCGACACTCCGTAGTGATTTAAGTAGTAGTAACAAATATAAACTTACCCGGTATGGTAAATATAGTGATTAGAAGAGTTAATGTAACGTTAGGATATGTACTTTACTGTACATTTTATGCAATGTTCCTCCTTGTTGGTAAGAAAGCCAGTTAACGTTTAATTTCTACTCTTATCGCATCACCATTTTCAAGTCCCTTGCCCGAAGAAAACGGAGTGTTCCAGGAAGTTCAGTTAGGAGCGCGTAGCTGGACAAGGTAATTTAGGTTTCTCCCTTTAAGAACTTGACAATTGTACACACATAATGAAGTATGTAGCTACAATAACAAAAACATCCGTATGGTACGATCAAATCAACATAATCAGGAATCAGAGAGACCTTTAGTCTACTTGAAGATTATTACAAAATAAAAAAGTAAACATGCCACTCCTTATAAATGTATGTTCCTATGTACATTTTTGTCGTTAGACTAGGTATTTCCATGTCATCAAACCAAGGAAATCTAATGTAGGTAACAAATGCCCGTTCGTTTGTTGTTCAAAACACACATTACAGATTGATTTGTGGAGGCCTGGGGCATATAGTAGGGGAGGTCGGTATAAGCCAAGCAAGGAGAAAACCTTATATGCTAGTGAACATCTTAAGGTGTTTTGTGCAACCGGTCCCTGGTACAGTAGGGATGACTGGCCCATTTACTCAAACTCAACGTGTTGGAGTATATAGGGCAGTCTTCTATATCAAGCTGCTAGGGACACCAAGGGGACTATATTTGGGATGTAGCTACATTTGAGAGGTCATTCTGGACCTCTGCTTGTTCCAGTCTGTAATAGTCGTGTCTAATACTTTTGGACTTGCTGGAAAGTTCAGGGGACAGTTGTTATAACTTTTAGTTTTAGACTAGTCTTGTCCTTAGACGGTCTTAAACTCTCTGGTTTGGTTTCCCTGTGTCTGTTGCAAACTGACTTAATTTGCGGTAGGAAAGTTAGCGACCGCATAGACATACATGTCTATGAGCGACTTCGCCCCCTGGTGTAGTTGCTATGGCAACAAATCTGTTTGTAGCCTACACCTTAACGTAACTAATTATACAATGAATTAAGTTTGTTCATTTAACTGCAGATTTTTGTTCCCGGGTCCCGCTTTTCCGCCAAATGACATTCTTTTAAACGAGGGAGTATATGACAACCAAAAGTTATTGCATTGACGCTAGCCAAGAGGTCTCCGCGGAGATGGGCGCGTCTCGTCTGACGGTACTCGCACTAGAATCAGCCGTTCTGCCAGCCAGCGTCCATCGAAAGAACGACCGGCCTCATTGTGAATTTTCTAGATCAATATAAACTCAAAAGAAGAGGGGAAGACAAAATCTCCTGGTGATAGCGATACCTATCACCAGACCTATGTAGGAGTAGAGCGGTAGCTAGGGGGGTTTGTGTGCTGACATTGGCGCATTCTCCATTCCAGTCAGCCCATTATGAAGTGACAGGATTGCAGCTTCCAGTGTTGTCACTCCCCCAGTGTGAGCCTAGCTCGTGGGCAGAACAAGCCTCTCTCATGGACTCCCCTGACATGTGACTTGTACGGTTCCACAGATACCTTCTCCTCTATTATCTGGTCAAGGATGAGTTAACAGGTTTTCAGACACAATCCTCTGAAATGGGACAATTCTCTAGCTTTCTACCAGAGGAGTCTCTGGAGGAGAGGGTGGGTTCAGATTTTCAGTTGGAGGTTTTCCCCCGTTGTCCTCTCTGAGGGTTACGGTTGGTTGTCGGGTGCTGATCTGTGGACAGCTTTGAAGCCCTTGGTAGCATTAATGATGTTTTGTCTCTCAAAGAGTCATTGGAAGATACAGACAGGGTTTTGGGGTTAATGGTGTGTTATGACATTGGGAAGCTAAGAGGTTGTTATGACGTGGCATAAACACTTTCAAAGCCAGTTTCCTACACTCACACAAAGCCAAGCCTTATAGTCCCTTCTAATGAAATATCTCCATTGACATGGGTACATCCGGGCTATTAGCATTACTCCATGTTCGGGATACTGTATTGGTCTGATTTGGTACGCTGCTCAGAGAATTACAGACGGATCATCTGTCTTTTTAAACGTATAAGAAGCCATGTATAGGTCCCTCTCCGATACTAGACCTCTGTGAAAGCACAGGTTGTTTGATAAGACTGCACTTGGCTATTGTCTTCACAGTGAGGATTAGACCTTGATAGAAATAGAATATCTTTCTGTCAGGCCTTTTAAATTGATTTACATTTAGTCATTTAGCAGACGCTCTTATCCAGAGCGACTTACAGTCGCTCTGGATAAGATTCCCCCGAGGCAAGTAGAGTGAAGTGCCTTGCCCAAGGACACAACGTCAGTTTGCATGACCGGGAATCGAACTGGCAACCTTCAGATTACTAGCCCGATTCCCTCACCGCTCAGCCATCTGACTCCTCCTGATTTGGAAAGATGCTTGGCTGGCAGACGCACTCAGGCTTTGGTCAGCCCAGGTGTGAGTGTTGTGGACAGGTCTGTGATCTTACCAAGGTTCGTACAAATCATACGCTAACACTGTATTCATAGTCTGCTCTTGTGTTTTCAGGACTTGATTTGTGGGAGGAAAAGTAAGAGGGTGGAAGGATGTTGATGGAAGGGGAGGGGGGGTAGGGATGGAGGAGATAAGGTAGAGGGGAGGAGGGAAGGAGTTTGTTATTGACTACTTTTTTTTGGAATTTCTGTTCTTCCTAAAGACATGTAGTTCCATTGTACCCTGTCTGACCTTCTCTCTCCTTCACTCTCTCTCTCCTTCACTCTCTCTCTCTCTCTCTCTCTCTCTCTCTCTCTCTCTCTCTCTCTCTCTCTCTCTCTCTCTCTCTCTCTCTCTCTCTCTCAGTGTTTGGGCGTTGATTCAGTGAAGGGCAGAAGGAGTAAGACCTGGGCTACCCTCTCGCTGTGGTGGAATTGTTTTCGTAGGAACCATTCAAAAAAGTCCCAGTCACTCACTACTCCTAAAAAAATATCTGTTTCTGAGTTTGGCGATGTGTCGGTCGTGTGAGCAAAACTCAGTTTAGTTTGTCTTTTTCTTTTCCCCCTCTAAGGGGACTTCTGGTATGAAGTTAATTCCTACTTCGCTAATGTGACCTTAGGATTCAGTAGTAGTATGCAAACAGGCTGAGCTCACGTAGTCGTGACTGAATGTCTTCAGTGGAGGAAGAGCCTCAGGCTGGTACAGTGAATCAGATATTCCTCAACATAAAACGACACACAGGCTGTGCACCTGGGCTTGTTTGGATTATGCAAATCTAGGAAAGTTAAATGAAGGTTTATTTTTTCGCCCTGCCCACAGTAACGTTCTAAAATCCAAATGTAGGCTATCTAAGTCAAACTGGATGTGATTTTGATAACACTATTCAAATGAAGTAAAACAAAGTCAAATTATTTGGAATGAACTGTTTTTTATTTATTTTTATTGCTGTGTATGATTTGCACATTCTTTTAACTCTAAGTGAAGGATAGTTTGTTTAAACAACACCGCCTCAAAGCTGAGATTGTGCAAGATGTTCCTGAACTTCTGTCTTGATTAGAGGTGTGTGTGTGTGTGTGTGTGTGTGTGTGTGAGACATCAGTGGTATGTGTGATTTGACTACTACAAAACAGCCGCATTGATCCAATGGTGCTCTTTGTGAGAGAGAGGCCCAAGTGAGTGGCAGAGAGCGACAGAGATTCAAAGTGAGAGAGTCCCTGAATGCGAGGGAGTAAGGGAAACACGTGAGTCATATTACTGGACCTCCCTCCCTCTCTAATCTTATTTTCTTCTCCGCTGCCTTCCTAGACCTACATGTCTGTTAAATAGTGGGATTACTGGCCCTGTAGTCTCAGTTTGTTCTGCCTCAATTGGATTGAGCAGGCCTATAGGTCCTACTGTCACAGATATTGTTCACGGATCTCTACTGTTTGTTTTGGGTTTACCTGCTTGTTGTCCAAGCGCCTGTGCTTTCTAAAGGCCTCTCCAGGGCTGTGAGGAGTCCATCTGGACCCGCAGAGAGTTCAGTACAGTTGGCTGAAACTGCCTGAGGGGGGGGGGGGGGGGGGGGGGTGTTGAGGAAAAAAAAAACGGCTGATTTATACATTTCTATTTTTTCCCCATTAATGAGAATGTGGATGTTTCATGTAATTTTCGTGATAAAAAATGGAGGGGGACGGATTGGCCGTTTTCAAAAAGTGGGAGGGGCATGTCCCACCCATATAGAATGAACCTCCACCCCTCGGTCATCATATTCCTCTTCCTGTCCCTGTCTCTCCAGTGGCAGTCGGCGAGCCATGCCTCTGAGCTCCTCATCCAGCCAGCGGCGGTGAGATCCAGTGCATCGGGCCGTCATGGCGGACCTGCCCATCGCCCCGGGCCAGGTGTACATCGAGGTGGAGTATGACTACGAGTACAAGGCCAAGGAGCGCCTCATCACCATCCACCAGGGGGAGCACTTCCTGCTGGTGAAGAAGAGCAACGAGGACTGGTGGCAGGTGAGGAGGGACGAGGGGGCCAAGCCTTTCTACGTCCCCGCCCAGTATGTCAGGGAGGTCCGCAAAGCCCTCATGCCCCCTCCCAAGCATCTGCTGCTCCCCGGGCCGGCGACGGCGTCCCGGGGAACGCAGGAAGTACGCCGCTCCAACGAGAACCTCAACCGGAGCGGAGGAAGCGAGTCGTCTGTCCTCGGGCTCCGCTCGCACTCCCCCTCCTCCCCGTCGCCCTCCACCTCCTCCGGGCACCCCACGCCGCCCACCGTGCACCGCAACGCCAACCACAGCCCAGGCAGCGACAACGACCACGCCCTTCCGGAGGCCCCGCCCCTCCCGGGGAGCCACGCCGGGTACACCCCGCCCCACCCAGCCAAGCGGAGCACGCTGCCCCGCATCCGCGCCCGCTCTCCGGACCTCCAGAGGGCGCCGCTGGACGTGGACAGCACCCAGCACTGTGACTCAGCCGGCGAGGGCTCAGAGAGACGCACCAACGACTCCGAGTCTGGAGAAGAGCTGAGCAGCAGCTCCACCGAACACCTGCAGGTAGGTGTGTGTGTGTGTGTGTGTGTGTGTGTGTGTGTGTGTGTGTGTGTGTGTGTGTGTGTGTGTGTGTGTGTGTGTGTGTGTGTGTGTGTGTGTGTGTGTGTGTGTGTGTGTGTGTGTGTGTGTGTGTGTGTGTGTGTGTGTGTGTGTGTGTGTGTGTGTGTGTGTGTGTGTGTGTGTGTGTGTGTGTGTGTGTGTGTGTGTGTTTCAATGTGACTCCCAGCCAGGGAGTCAGGTGGCTGAGCGGTGAGGGAATCGGGATAGTAATCCGAAGGTTGCCAGTTCGATTCCCGGTCATGCCAACTGACGTTGTGTCCTTGGGCAAGGCACTTCACCCTACTTGCCTCGGGGGAATGTCCCTGTACTTACTGTAAGTCGCTCTGGATAAGAGCGTCTGATAAATGACTAAATGTAATGTAATGTGTTTGTACCAACGCTGTGGTACAAAACTGTTTGAAATTGTGTTTCTATTCATTTCTGCTTGTTATCTTCCTCTGAACAAGTCCCACCTAGTTTCCACTCTCTCAGTACTAGCTTCTCTGGCCTAGTGTAACTGTGCAGTAGTTCACTTCCACCTCCCTGAGTCAGCCTGGGGGGTGAGGAAGCTGTGTGGCCAGGGAAGGAGGGCAGCCTCTGGGCTGCAGATGAAGGTCTTGCTAGCTAGCTGGTAGGGCTGCAGATGGAGGTCTTGCTAGCTAGCTGGTAGGGCTGCAGATGGAGGTCTTGCTAGCTAGCTGGTAGGGCTGCAGATGAAGGTCTTGCTAGCTAGCTGGTAGGGCTGCAGATGGAGGTCTTGCTAGCTAGCTGGTAGGGCTGCAGATGAAGGTCTTGCTAGCTAGCTGGTAGGGCTGCAGATGAAGGTCTTGCTAGCTAGCTGGTAGGGCTGCAGATGAAGGTCTTGCTAGCTAGCTGGTAGGGCTGCAGATGAAGGTCTTGCTAGCTAGCTGGTAGGGCTGCAGATGAAGGTCTTGCTAGCTAGCTGGTAGGGCTGCAGATGAAGGTCTTGCTAGCTAGCTGGTAGGGCTGCAGATGAAGGTCTTGCTAGCTAGCTGGTAGGGCTGCAGATGAAGGTCTTGCTAGCTAGCTGGTAGGGCTGCAGATGAAGGTCTTGCTAGCTAGCTGGTAGGGCTGCAGATGAAGGTCTTGCTAGCTAGCTGGTAGGGCTGCAGATGGAGGTCTTGCTAGCTAGCTGGTAGGGCTGCAGATGAAGGTCTTGCTAGCTAGCTGGTAGGGCTGCAGATGAAGGTCTTGCTAGCTAGCTGGTAGGGCTGCAGATGAAGGTCTTGCTAGCTAGCTGGTAGGGCTGCAGATGAAGGTCTTGCTAGCTAGCTGGTAGGGCTGCAGATGAAGGTCTTGCTAGCTAGCTGGTAGGGCTGCAGATGGAGGTCTTGCTAGCTAGCTGGTAGGGCTGCAGATGAAGGTCTTGCTAGCTAGCTGGTAGGGCTGCAGATAGAGGTCTTGCTAGCTGGTAAAGTCTTTGTTCCTGCCTGGCCCAGCTGACTATCACCCATGTCTGCAGCTGCTGGGTACAAAAGGCCCTGTGATTGAATAGAAACTAGGTCACACAGGCTCTTTTCCCAAGTGTGCGTGCGTGTGTGTGTGTGGGCGTGTGCGCGTGAGCAACAGAGTGTTTTTGTGTGAGCGAAGAAGAGTGGGAGTATCACAAAGGTGATGCCTACGAGAACAAGCCTCTTTAAACCGCTGAACTCTCAATGTCAGCTCCTGTTCTCAGCTGAATCTCAGCTCCTGTTCTCAGCTGAATCTCAGCTCCTGTTGTTCTCAGCTGAATCTCAGCTCTTGTTGTTCTCAGCTGAATCTCAGCTCCTGTTGTTCTCATCTGAATGTGAAGTTGCGCTGTAAGCTCTTCGTATGGAGAAGGCCTTTGAGGGAGTGTCTCCACTGAAGCTTTCTTCGCTGGCTCTCGACAAGGTGTCCAACTAGTCAACAAGAGGACAGCTTATCAACTGGAAAGGGAATCAAAACATAATGGGAACTTGAAGAGTTGCTCTTGAAACCAAAGTGGAGTTCCTTCCTAAGACTAATAGAGTGCCTGGCTGCCTATGGGAGTCAGGTGGCTGAGTGGTGAGGGAATCGGACTAGTAATCCGAAGGTTGCCAGTTCGATTCCCGGTCATGCCAACTGACGTTGTGTCCTTGGGCAAGGCACTTCACCCTACTTGCCTCGGGGGGGAATGTCCCTGTACTTACTGTAAGTCGCTCTGGATAAGAGCGTCTGCTAAATGACTAAATGTAAATGTAAGTGCCCAAGGGAAAGGTCATAGTTGTCCAACCTGTTCTGTTGGTAGGCAGTTCTGACCTCAGCAAAGCTCTGCTGATAGGCTGTGGGCAGCGATGAGAGATGACAGGATCATGGAGATGAAGGAGAGTGGGTCGGTAAGGGTTGGGTATAGCTCAGTGGTGGAGCATTTGACTGTAGATCAAGAGGTCGTAGGTTCAGATCCCCCCCGTAGGTCGCTTTGGATGAAACGATCTGCTAGATATAAAATGGGATAGCATGTGTGCTGTCCCTCACTACCAAACACAGCCACCTCTCTGCAGCTCTCTGGAAGCTCATAAGGAACCAGCAGGGTGCAGCCATGTTGGCCTAGCCTGAGTGAAACCAGCCCCAGTTTCACTACACTTTCACTGTTTGTTTAGTATGCGACAGGTGAGGGGCAGGATCAGGTTTCAGGACGCTTCCTCTTTCTCCAGCTCCTGTACTCTACTGTACTCTACTGTACTCTACTGTACTCTGCTGTACTCTACTGTACTCTACTGTACTCTGCTGTACTCTACTGTACTCTGCTGTACTCTACACTTCTCTTCTCTACTGTCTAGATAGAGGAATGAAAAGAGGCAGAGTGAGAGTGATTTGGGTATTTTTCCTCTATATCACCTTGCCCTCAGCTCTTTCCTTACTGACTGACTGAGGGTGTTCTCCATCTTTGTTTATTCCCCCCCCACCCCCCCCCCCACCCCATGACAACAGGAGCAGCCTGTGACATGACAAGGTTATTAGCTGAGACTCCAATATCGCTTGTGTTGGTTGTCACCCAGGGCCACGTTATATCGGACGCTCAATCCATACAGCCAGCCCTCTCCCTCGGCCACTCCATCGGAAGACAACCTCAAGGCCTCGCTGCGTTTGTAATTTGCTGCTCGGCTGCATGTTATCGATGAGGTCTCTTTGCTGATAGTTATCTTCATAACAGCTCTCTTGTTCTGCCGTGGCCCTTCTGAGGGACATGGAGGAAGGGGGTGCAGTGAAGTAGACCGAAAGTCAAGCTACATGTCAACAGGACAACGTAATGTCAGATGATCTCTGTCCTTAATGGGTCTCTGCTGTTAATAGCCCTGGTCTGTAAGCTACGTGTGAGTTATCGAATCCAGCTCGCGTCTCACCAGAAAGTGCCTTTTGGCATTTAAAATCGAGTCGGAACAGGGTTTTTTTTTTTCTGCGCTGTGGTGCTGAATCCAATCAATTTGGAGGCGTTGCTGTGTCTGCATGCTCAGCACATTGATTGTCCCAGGCATAGATTATCATTAGTTAGTATTAGCCCCCTCCTCGCTGCCCACCGCGCTGCTGTCTATCCTCTTAAACTTGCTCAACCCTTAGTTAGCGACATGATGTTTGAACACGGTGAGTCAGCAGGAATCTACCTCAGCCTCTCTCTCACACACTGTCTCTCTCTCTCTCTTTGTCTCTGTCTCTCTCCCCTCACCCCGTCTACCCTTCTTCTAACTTTTTTTGCTCTCCCTTTTCTCATCCCTTTTCTCATCCCTCTCTCCCTGCTGGTTGCAGTAATCCACCAATTAAACTGCTCCCTATAGGGCAGCTGGAGGAAACACTTCCTGGTTCTCTGCTATTGGCTACCTTAATCGTGTAAAAACATTTTTATTGCACTTACTGTACACACCCCGTGCACACAATCCTGGATTTTCTAACTGGGCCACACCTAGTTTCACAATAACACACAAACTTACACACACACACACACACACACACACACACACACACACACACACACACACACACACACACACACATGTGTGGAGTGTGATAACTGACTGCAAGGGGGCTGATTGCATGGGAGAAGTGTAGTATTGGTGTGTGAGGTATGGAGTCAGGCCATTGGTTAACTGCCTGGTTGACTGGTTAACTGCCTGGTTTACTGGCTGGCTGGCACCAAGCCCACCCACTCCTCTTTCGGCTCTCTTGTGTAATGATTCAAAGGTTGGTACGCCAACTTCTTTCACTCCTGTCTCTGTCACTTTCTGTGGCTCTCTTTCTTTCTCTCTCTCTCTGTCACTCTCTGTGTCTCTCTTTCTTTCTCTGTCTCTCTCTCTCTGTCTCTCTCTCTCTGTCTCCCTCTGTTTTGATAAGTACACCAGTCTTATCTGCCTGCCTGAGGCAGTTTGTGTTACTAGTCAAAATGAAAACTGAACGTTTTTTGTTCACACTGCAAGCCTGAGTGTTCCGTTCAGATTTACAGATACGATCCGATTTGTTTGTCCATTCGCATTCATCTTCATGTGTGGTCAGTATCAGATTCCAGTGTGAAGTGCTCACAATGCAGGACTGAGTCGCATGTGTAAAGAGGGAGTCAGGTGGCTGAGCGGTGAGGGAGTCGGGCTAGTAATCTGAAGGTTGCCAGTTCGATTCCCGGCCGTGCCAAATGACGTTGTGTCCTTGGGCAAGGCACTTCACCCTACTTGCCTCGGGGAGAATGTCCCTGTACTTACTGTAAGTCGCTCTGGATAAGAGCGTCTGATAAATGACTAAATGTAAATGTAACGAGGATGAGGAAAAGGAGAGAGAAGGTGTTAACACCTCACTAACACCTTCATGATGTCACCTTTTCCTGACCCCTCACTGTTCCTCCTCTGACCACCCCCATCGCAGCTGTCTGTCATGTTCGTAATCACCGAGTGATTCCAGCCAGAGCAGAATTGAACAAATCTAGTGATGTAAAAGTCGCACAAACTCATCATGTGACTCTTCAGACTGATGTCGCGTTGCAAAGAAATCCAACTCTGGATTTCGGACCACGTTATTCTCAACCCATTATTATTGATTCTTAACATT